>NC_142584.1:93880985-94083485 GCF_965207765.1 Zootoca vivipara | reverse complement strand
CCAAACAGTCCTGTATTCATGCATTAGCCTTATATTTCAATGGGATGCTGTGTTTATTTTAATTTTGCACCCAGAAGAAAATCATTAAGAAGGGCTATTACTAATTGTGCATTAGGGAGGGAAATATTGCCGTATTTGATAGCGAGCTTGGTTAGAGATTCCAGGCACATTTCAAACCAACACCCTCGCGTGACAGCCTTTCAGGATTCCTGCACTGCTTACACATCTCGAAAGAGTCTTCAGTAACAGGGCTGAATTTAAGCTTCTGTGTCACAGCACAACACAGCTCTCTTTTATCACCATATAAAGATACATATATAGAATTCTCTAAAAAGTGAAGAAAGCCAAGGTTAAAAAGGAGTATATCAAGTGCTTCCCTTTGGACTGAAATAGTCCGTTTTGACAGCTGACTCTCTGTCTTTGAAAGGAGGCAGCATACATAAAATAAATACAATAAATACCACGTTGCAAAAAGGGGGAAAATAAAATCATTGCAACTGTCTACAATATCTTGAGCTGCCTGTAGCAGCTTGGATTCGTATTTGTTTAGTATGGGATTTCCTGGATGGCTAATATCCACACAAACAATTAGACATGGGAAGGGGAAAGGCAACACTTCTTTAAAATTTGAACTTTGAGTTTTATTTTTGTAAAGGGCTGAGCAGGAAACTGAGGCTCAAATGTAAAGCAAGCAAATTTATTTTCTAGTTAAAGATGAACATGTGTATATTTCTTCTCTGCTTTGCTAAAGCTTTTCAGACCATGGGACCTTTACGGTAACGTTTTCATTTTCTTTCAAAAGTACAGGAACTTTGAAAATGACAAATAATCACATATGCGCACAGTTGTAATTATAGTTGCCTTAAGCGTCAAAGCTTTATATGAGACCTGTTGCTAATACCAGTACCACGGAATGATCTCATCTTTCATTCTGGCTAAATTCCAACATACAATTTCATTAACCCAGGTACTGCAGGTGATAAAACTCATTTTTCCCTAAAGAGACAGCTAAAAAGTACCAGTTATACATTTATGAAGTACCAGCAATCAAAATTATGGATTTTCTAAAAGGTTTTTAACTACTTTTATTGAAAGGAAAATCGCTGTCTCAGACTTTTGTGACACTATTGCTAATAATAAATTTTACCATTTAGACATAGCAATAATGTGGGAGATGGTGTCAATAAAAAGTATGAAACAAAGATGATCTCTGTCTCTTAAGTAATGCTTTCTGATTAGATACCGGAAATTAAAAGTGGGAAACATAAACTAAGCACCTAAAACTCCCATATGTGGTTATGAAAGACAAGAGGTTTTGTTCCAACACAGTACACAGCACACAACAAATATTCTCAATGTAAGGAGATGCCCATTTCATAGCTATTTGTCCACTTGGAAAGTGACCAAATGAAGTAAAAGAGGATTACAAAGTAACTCTTATCTCCATATTAAAAAGATGCAAAGTAATGATAGTTGAGATAATATCTTTGGGCCACTTCGCTAAAACTTTTACTTCTAATATTATAAACATCACTAGAGGGCAGTGTGGTATTTAGGCCACTCTGACCTTTTTAAGTGATGCAACTATTGGAAAGGTCTTGAACTTCCGTACAATGTCAGTGAGGTTAATAAGCATGCTGTAAAAACCTGTGGCATTCAAATCTGAACTCCACTCTGCACGTCTGACAATCTGAGGAATAAAATGAACTGGGTTTTTGTGTGTGTGTTTTTTAGATCTGTTCATAGGCATGGTATATTTCACACAGAACAGATTTCATACATTTTGGTCATCCTGTTAGGTCACTTACAGTGGATTAACAGCATGGAAAACCTTTAGCCAGCCACCTATTTTATTTATGTTTGAAGAAGTGAACTGCCAGGGCCATGTGTTTGAATTTTAAGACCATACATATCCTCGGTATATATACAAGCTTCGATATATGTAGGCTTTCCTCCCCCTACACCCGCCGCTTCTAACATTGCACCAATTTTACCAGAAGTCTCTGTTTTGTTAACTCTGGAGGTAACTTCAGCTCTAAAACTTTCTGACACGCAAATAATAGCAATTAATGCATTTGAAACAATTTATGATTTCCGGCCTTCCTTCAACATGTATTAGCATATACCTGATCTCTTTAATGTGCACTTTTTCTTCCCAAAAACCACAAGCATAGTTGCTGGAATTTCATGTGGAAGTGCTTAAGGGGTTGAAAGTTAACACCTTTGTGAGCTGAGCAGCCTCACAGTTGCTGCTAAACAAAAGCCTCTTTTAGAAGCTTTCCTGAAATGTTTTCTTAACATGTTCCAAGTAGTTTTAGGCAAGCAACTAAAGTAAACAAGATGTTACCATGATAAAAACACTTGTGAAAACATTGCAGAGTGTGCCGAGAGAGTTTCTTTCACACAAGCCCTCCTCAGTTTTATTAAAACTTAAAATTCACATGATGCAGATTACCAGCAAGCCTCCATTTACAAATGACAAAAACCTCCGTTTTAAATATATATTATAATGTGTTACTACTGCTTATACCAAGCAGTCCAAAATGACAAGCACACACACAGGCACACGAATACTATGCAGGCTACTGTGTCAAAAGTTATTTACTCTTGTAAAATAATAATTTGATTTAGAGAAAGAGAAAGAGAGAGAGAGAGATGTAAATAATATTGGATAAAACCCCACTGGGGTTTTGGAGTACCATTTTTGGTAGTCCCTGCTGAAAATATTAGGGACGTGGGTGGCACTGTGGTTTAAACCACTGAACCTTGGGCTTGCCAATCGGAAGCTCAGAGGTTCGAATCCCCATGATGGGGTGAGCTCCCGTTGCTCTGTCCCAGCTCCTGCCAACCTAGCAGTTTGAAAGCACGTCAAAGTGCAAGTCCCGCTCCGGCGGGAAGGTAAACAGCGTTTCCTTGCGCTGCTCTGGTTTCTCCAGAAGCGGCTTAGTCATGCTGGCCACATGACCCGGAAAAACTGTCTGTGGGCAAACATTGGCTCCCTCGGCCAGTAAAGCGAGATGAGCGCGCAACCCCAGAGTTGTTCACAACTGGACTTAACTGTCAAGGGTCCTTTACCTTCACCTTTTTACTGAAAATATGTTGAAACGGCGTTTGCCAATATCATGAAGAGAGTTTGCCCTTAAATTAAATGGCCATATAGTCACTACAGGGTAGAAAGAAAGGTTTCCCAAAGTTAGTTGCCCATCTTTGCTCTATTCAGATCACTAACTGCATCTTCCTTCCTCAGCAGGGAAAACTTCAACAACAGAAACATTTTGTCCCCCTTTCCCCATAATAAATGTGCATACTGTTCACATGCTTCTTCTCTCCATTCTCCTGGGAAGAGCTCTCAGCAAGCGCACACTGCTAGATCACATTCTCCTAAGGGTGTTCTGTAGGCTCCATAATGGAGCAAAATTGTACGTCGAAAGCCCACCTACCTGTGCTTTGCAGGAGAGACATACAACTGGAAAACAAAGTGGGCAACCCAACAACCACCAGAAAGGCGTTACATTATGCTGCCCTCTGTTTCACTTTCAACTGTTCGATAAAATACCGGTGTAGAGTTTGGAAATAATGAAAACCTAACTAAACTACTACACCTTTTTTTAAGGTACTCAAGAACCTCCTGCATAGTATGCCCATATGGCAGTGACCCACATAGGGTTCTAGGGGGGCAATTTAGCTTAAATTAAGCCAGCATAAATCACCCCTGTTCCATACTTTGCTCAGGAGTATATCTATACCTAAGCCTAGCAAAGAGAAAACAAGACTTTGTTTGGCTTATATCATTCTTTTTGCTGGCTTAAGTTCTGCTGAGTTGCCAAGTCACGGGACCAAGCTGAACTGAGTTATTAACCAAAGGAAGTTCTCCTGCTCAGACAAATCCATCATGGCCTCCAGAACATCCATTCTTTGTGGCTCATGCCAGCATAAGATCCATCTGTCTCAGCTCAACCATGTGACCCAGATGAGGGAGCTATGCTGGGAATCTGCTGGGTTTAGCAAGAAATTTGCTGAATCCTCAGTGATTGCAGTGGATCTTGGGTTTGGAATCCTTCCCTCATCAGGCCCGGGAGGGTGGCTATCCCTAAAAAAATGAATCCATTTTACTGGGATATCCTAATCTAACAGCAGATTCAGCCATGCACTTTCTAGAGCAGCTTTCCCTAACCTGGTGTTTTCTAGGGGTTTTGGACTACAACTCCCACTATCCCTGATCATTAGCCACTGTGGCTGATGAGAGTGATAGCCCCAAACACCGCAAGGGTATCAGGTTGATGAAGATTGTTCTAGAGCAGGGCGGTACTGCAAGAGTACTTTGACATGGAACCCGTGGGCTGCTCACTGCCTTGCTGTGTAGGAGGGCAGCAAGCCCTAAGTGAGGCACTGGGCTTTGAGAAAGAGGCATGAGGCTCTGGCCGGATCCTAAGGCCCTCCCACCTCCCATGCAAAGCTGGGAAAGTGCTAACTAGGCTTTGAGAAGTAGGCTGGAGGATTCTAGGATGCTGTCAAACGTTGGTGAGGGCCACCAAAAAAGGCCTTGAGGGACACATGAGGCTGCACGTTGGACTGCCCTCTTCTAGAGCCCTGCTCGCTTCGTTTTTCACTAGTTTGAGAAGGCAGCACATACAAGTTTATAAACCAACCAACCAACAAATGCCGATTCCATAGTCATTTTCTCTTACATGGGCAGAGGCCAGCCTGGTACTAAGCCTCTAAAGCATGGGTAGGCCCAACTAAGGCCCAGGGGCCGGATCTGGCCCAATTGCCTTCTAAATCCGGCCCACGGACAGTCCGGGAATCAGCATGTTTCTACATGAATAGAATGTGTCCTTTTATTTAAAATGCATCTTTGGGTTATTTGTGGGGTCTGCCTGGTGTTTTTACTTGAGGAGAATGTGTGCTTTTATTTAAAATGCATCTATGTGGGGCATAGGAATTCATTCATTTCCCCCCCAAAAAATATAGTCTGGCCTCCCACAAGGTCTGAGGGACAGTGGACCGGCCCCCTGCTGATAAAGTTTGCTGACCCCTGCTCTATAGCATCCAGATTGCACGGATCCCAAACTGCATGTGTTTACCCTACTACCTCTAGGTTTGAATTATGCAGTGACTATTGGGAGTGCTTACTGCATATCAAACTTACTACCTGGGTGCCAAGAAGCTACACACCTCATCAGCCCTCATGTACTTTAATTTCAAAGAACTACCTGTGTGCCCAAGAATGGCTTTTATCTATAAAAGAAGAAAGGAAGCCAAGCGGCTCTTCTACCGCCTTCCATATTATACAGCATTAGATATCTGAGACAGAGCATACAAAGTCTGCCTGCATTCTTGTTTTCTTGCTGCAGAGAATGAGACCATTCTGTCACAGCAGTGAAAGTGGACTTGTTTTTGTTTTTCTGTATTCGAGGCAATGCAGGGTGTTTTGGTTTCATTAGATTTAGCAGAATCACCTGCTGGTAGCAGTTAGCTCTAACTGATGGTACAATTGCATGACAACCAGTGGCTGACTGCCTCAAGGGGTGGAAGGAAGAAAAAACACCGCAAACTCTTGTGTAAAACTGCAACTTATTTTGAAAAGAAATAGGGAAATGAATGTGTACAATAGCTTATGTATCTGCTGATACTGATAAGCATCCTCCTGTTAGCTGTGAGTGAAAGACAACTGGGGTTGTTATTTGAACAGAATCTATCTTTAAAATCAAAGACCTTCTAGTGTTCCTTACCTTAGGAACAAACACTACAAAATGATCACAGGTGTGTGTGTGTGTGTGTGTGTGTGTGTGTGTGTGTGTGTGTGTGTAAACAACCCATGGTTTCTTTTCTTTTTTTCCAGCCCTTACTATATTCATTTCTCAGAATGTATAAAACAAAAACAAGACTCCCAATTTATTTTCTTATCTAGGAGAATTGAGGGCATTATAAAAGATTTGCCCCTTTTGAAAAATGCTTTGTGTCCATGGAATTATTGCATAAGCGATGTTAACAGAGTTATGAAAGGCTACGAGGGTCACAGACAATATGGCATAGAACTGACTACAGGTGTCCCCCAACTTAGGCAGGGGGTTACATACCAGGTCCCCAAGCGCATAAGCGACAACCGCTTTAAGTGGGGAGCATCCTCTAAACACTCTGTAAACACCCTCTCTGCTGCTGTCTCTCCAATCCAGACCAAAAATACTGTATCCAAAAATATCCACAACTAAAATTGAAGCTCTGGGGCCAGCTGGAGGCTGGAGGATGCGCAGAAAAGCGGGCAGTTGTATAAACGGGCAAAACACAAGACAGATCGACTAGCAATCATGTGAAATGTGGAAGTTAGAAAGAGCACCTTTGTCTGTGGTAGTTTCTAAAATGACAGTGGTAAATACATAAACAGCCTACAATTTAAAAAAAAATGGAATGCTTGCAGGTACAGTACCAGCTTGTCAGTAAGTTAACTTTTATAATGTGCTGTTTTTTGTTTGTTTTTTTTGGTAGTGAGGAGAAGTCTGTGTCAAACTACAGGGGCTCAATTAATATACGTAATTAGAATTTAATGTAAGTAGTGTTGACTTTGCTTATTAGATACTTATGTGACACAATTAACAATGCATGTAGTTTTGCCAGTCTGTATTCAATAAAAGGAGTTACAAAAATCAATTAAATAAGGAGGATAGACTCCGTTGCTTCTATGTTGGATCTAAGGTTTGGTGAAAGCATATACAAGAACGACAGAGGACTGTCGTAAAAACCCAAACACTACTGGATGCGATCTGCACATGCAGCAGAGTTGAACCCAGTAAGCTGTTGATTTCAGACTGTGCTGAATGAGGGAGGTCCTTTGGCAGTCACCCTGAAATGACCTTCTGCCTAGGCTTCACTGAGGACAACACGACTTGCACATCATCTGTATTTACAAGAGACACCTTGGACAGGAAGCCACCACCAACAGCAGGAGATGTTTTCAGCTCATCTGAAGGTAGATTCATGCTTAATGAAATATATGAAATGCCAAAAAATAAATAAAATATGCTTACTTTAGAAATGACTGGAAATCTTCGCATACTGCTTCACAGCCTGGCCATTTGCATACTCCGTGCCCATAAAGCGGATGGCTATGAGAGTGTTCTTCGTGGGATAAACTGATGAGGGAGGGAAAAAGTGGGAAAGCATTATAAGGTGGTGCTTTGAATGAATTTAGCTTGCTGCAGCGTTAAAAGCAAAATATGTAAGTACAGTATAAACACATTAAAAAAATGAAATATTCAGGAAAGCACAATTCGTTTTGTTTCAAGGAAGCTCTCCTTTGAGCTTTACAACAGAACAGTCGCAAATGTGTCGGGATTTTAGCAAGCAGGTAATGTGTGCCTGATTGATTGATTGATTGATTGATTAGAAGTTTTGTTAAGAACTGAAATAAACATAGGAAGTGAATGTTGGGAACATTTGACAGTGTAGCTTTATGTCTTAGATACAAAAAGTGTTTGGAAATTGCATATTTATAGCAGATGGAAGACTAAATACCCTTGCAGTTTATATCTAGCATCTTAAATAACTTTGAGGGTTATAGGTACTCCAAAATACTGTGTAAGACAAAGGAAAAGAAAAGCACGCATATCTGTGTTACGCCATCTTTAACCCTATCACAAGAGACCTGCATGCTCCCCTCCTCTTGATGCCTTCTTTGCAGCTCTGTTCATATTTCTTAGCAAAAAGTGAATGTTTCCCAACTATAAAATTCATTTTAACAAGAGACGTAGCAAAAAGGGAATTCTATCATTTCGTTGGGATAGAAGGGTGTCATAAACAGCAGCATTGCTTCCTAGGCCACCAAGACAGAGCTTATAAAAAGGTGGTTGGGGCAGGAAGCACCTTTTCAAACATCGAAGAGTTAAAACTCTAGCAGGATTCCAATCAATACATAATGATTTGGCCACACTGCTCCAAGTCATGAGATGCTTTGATCCAGGCCATGTGGTGCTCAGGGAAATGTATCTGTTGCATTAACTGATGAACCATGTTCTGAAATATATTTACTCAACTTCTGCATGAAAACCTCTTAAGCAAAGGAAATTATTTTTTCTGACAATTTCCATAACCTTAAATGACTTTTTAAAAGAAGAAATGTCAGTTATCTTGAAGGGTGCACTTTTTTGTCCACATTCATTTCTTCTCCCAAATTGTTTTTTTTAATGTGTGTGTGTTCAGCTGACTCTCTTGCAAGTTGCAAGTTCGAAAGCAAAAAGTTGTAAAAATAATAATAGACATGCATGTGTCCCGATCAGGAATTAACTACAAGTAGGGGTTGGAACCCCCAATTCCCCCCCCCCGTCGTATTCAACACATATGAATATGTTACAAATCAGTGTAAAATCTTACTTCATATTTGCTTTTGGCGAACAACAGAATGAGCAATTTGATATCTTTACTGGCTGAATTATAAGGGTTTTCATTATTACTTAGACTTATATCAAACATTTCCTCCAATATAAAGAACCCCTAAGCAGCATACAAAAACCAAAATGTACGATACACACAAACAAAACAAAACCACTATAAAATTGCCAATAAAATTCCATAAGCTATGGAGCAACCAGCAGAGTAGCTGATCAGCAAAATAGAAGATTAAAAGCTCTTCAACCAAATGCTTGGTGATTTTACTTATTTCTTAAAACTACTCACTATGGGGGGGCTAATCACATTTCTCCACTATGGTAAATGCCCTGTTTCCTGTCACTCCCTCCCAAGGCTCTTGTGAAGGTGGGGCCATGAGCTGACCTAAAAGCATGTGAGGGACAGTATAGGGCAGGGATGGGGAACCTGTGGTCCTTCCAGATGTTGTTGTTCCTGTCGTCCTTGACCATTGGCCATGCTGCCTAGGGCTGATGGGAGTAAAGATGAACCACATCTGGAGAGTCCCAGTTCTCTGAATGTGGCATTAAAGAGGTGCCTGGGTCCCACATAGTTTACTCCTTCATATGCTAATAGCAAAATCTTGAATCAGACCTGGAAACTCAAAGGCAGGCAGTGCAGAGCCTTAAGAACTGGTGTCACTTCATCTCTTCAGGCAGCTAGGCTGGAGCTGGAAAGGTGGGGAAAGTTCAGCATCCACACAGAACTAGGAGGGAGAGGGTGTTTTCTTTCCATGGGAACCAGCGGGAGATGGGAGAGGAGGAGGGACATGATTGTATCTCTCACGTGCCGCCCATCCTGTGGCTCCCTCCGCAGCGCTGCAGCCCATGTGTGCCTCATCAGGGCTACGGCTTGCAGGGTGCTTGAGGCGGCCACAAGGCAGGGGCAGTGCCAGTAGAAGCTAGAGCACTTGCCGTGGCAGCGGAAGCAAGCCTGGCCAAGCGAAGCCTCCACCGGACATGCTGCCTGTGGAGTCGTTCTGGCTGTGGCGCCCCAAGACCTTAGTTGTGCTCGACCAGAATCCATTGCACGATCGACGTGTTGGACATGTCTGGTCTAGGCCATCAGAAAACTTCTCAATGGGATTGAAGATTCCCATTGCTTATTACCCTAATTTTTTCATCACTGGAAATAGGTAAAAAAATGCTATGCCTATTACTTTTCAAGTGCATAGGTTAATCTCCAAGTTGGAAATCAATTGTACAAGAATCATTTGCTGTAATATACGCTAATTTCCATCAGCAATTAAATTCCAGCAACTGGAAGCCCATTACTGAAATAGTGGAGGAGGACAATTGTCTGCATGGTTGGGGAAATTTTGCTGCAACATGTGATTCTTGGACTGCAACAGATTCTGGTGTGATCTACCTAAATATAAGACACAGTCATAGGTTTGAGCTGTCACATACTTTTACAGTGTACCCTCATGCATATTTTAATCCTCCCATTGCATACACAAAACCCACAGCAGGTCAAAGTGTCAAAATACAGAACACTTATGCCGCTGCTGTTATTTTATTTATATAGATCCACAAATGTGCAATGGCACTGCATGAAGTACAAGAGGAGAGGTCTATGCCCCAAAGGGTATACAGTCTACCATCTGACACATTAGAGATAAAGGAAGGAGGGAAAGAGAGGCATAGTAGAAGAGGAAGCATGTGCTGTTGTGTCAATTATGTGTACTTGAGCTTAGTTACAGGGAGGTTTGGGGATTATCCTCCGTGCTTTGTTAGCTTTGAGGCATTGGAGAGGCCTTCTACCGTAACAGAGCCAGTGTCTTGCTTTGGAAGGAACACCAGACTTGGTCCAGGGAGAGGGGTATTCAAATCATCACTCTGCCAGGAAGTTAACTAGGCAGTGTTGGGCCATTCAAAATCATTTAGCTTAAGCTGCTTCACAGTGTTGTGAGGATAAATGTGGAGGGACCGAAGGGTAACATATGCCCCCCTGAGCCCCTTGGAAGGATATCGATTGATCGATCAATCAATAGATGCTCACTATATTGGTTAGTACAGATGGCAACAACCTCTGTACTTTCAATAAATAAGAATAGCAGCAAACTGTTTTGTGTGGCTTCTGAATTTGGATGTCACAATAAACTGTGACTGTAATGTAAACGAGCTGAGCCTCCCCACCTGGCTAGAACCATAGCTGCCAAGTTCTCCCTTTTTTAAAGGGAAATTCTATTATGCTGAATAGGCTTCCTCGCGAGAAAAGGGAAAACTTGGCAGCTATGGCTAGAACACTCTTCCCATCATCCTCTGGCACAGCCACAAGGTGAAGATTAGAACCTTTCGTTTCTAATTTAGGAAAGTGTTACACCTGAACTATAAACTGTGATTAAACTTATGTACGCTGAAACAAGACAGCATCACAAACCAGGGTTTGAAGATGGGTGGTTTCAAACAAACCATATTTAAGATTGTCCACTGCTTGTGAAGTTTGGATGGCACAGCAAACTGGTTAAATAAAAATGGAAAAGAAAACTTCTGTATTCCCCCTATTAGGAGTTGGAGGGAGCACAGGGAAGGCTAAACTTGTTCTCATCACGATAAACCATTGTTCAGCGTGACATCCAAACTCTGTCAAAGTCTCAATAATAAAACATGAGTCAGATAAAGTCACACATAAAAACATGTTATCTACGTGTAGTCTTGCCATGTGATGTAAGTATATTTCAATAAACTGTTTTTTCAGCTGCTAGTAGTAGGGCTACAGTTTTTAAAAAGAGAAGAGCATCAATTTATTTCCTCAGTAGACAATTCAGCTTCATACTGAAGGTAGAAGGTCCATTTTAGGACAAGCTCTGCCAGGGGGGGATTTACAGCTGATGTTATATCACACCCAGCTGTTTTTAAATTGAATATAACTGTGTTTTGTTGACTTGTTATCAATTGACTTGAACAGAATAGTGGGAAACTAGGCACTCATATTAGCAGCCCATTAGGATCAATGAAAAGAATTGTAGGTATATCTGTTTTTTGTTTCAGTACCTGGCTGACTTTGCAAACATTTTAAATCACAAGGACAAAAGCCACACAAATGCAACAAGGAAAGGACAAAATGTCCATGTGTTCTATAGTTGCCAACTTGTAAATGCCAGTGCAAACCACATATCTAGTTCCTAATCTGTTCTGTTTTAATATATCTAATAAAGACTAATAGCACTCGCCAATTTTATGAAAACATCCCCTGAGCCCTATATGTGAGTGTATATAGAATTCTGCACAGCTGTGTTCATGTTATGAATCACGAACACTGCTTTCTAATATGTACCGGTAATCTGGTGGCTTTTGCAGAATCCTAAAAAATCTTCATTTTCATTTTATATTTGGAAAATAACATAATTTGCATGCCCAAGATGTAGTAACAAAAAACCTCTCTCTCTATATAAATATGCACCAAAAATTTGGGAAAATCAGTAAGACCTTTTCCCCTGTACTATCCAAAAAGGTTTGTAATTCAGAACTGAAAACAATCATGCCAAAACTAGGCTTCATGTTTCTTGAATTATTGCCATCAAGTGCTGACAGTGTTATTCCCCCCCCCCCATACTCACAATTAAATTCCATGTTAAAAATAAAAATGAAACCAAGTTTTTTTGTGCTATTCATATTACTTGGGGAAAATAAGGGAGAGAGACAGACAGAACTGAAGTAGTACCAACAGCAGTTCTCAGAAGTCCTTGAGTAAAATCAAGAGAGCTGCCAATAACAGGATGTGTAGTTAAATGGGAACCTAAAGCCAAGATCAGTGATCTCCCCTGCAATCCAGATACAGCCAAGATTGCTGCCCCCTACACTGCACAGCAATGCAGAAATGGTGATGCTTTCTCCATTGGCCAGCCAATGGACGCTCTATGCATGCTCTAATCCACTCTGAATCACATTATGTGAAAAACGCACAGGGGGAAAATTATTTTCACTTTATTTGAAGAAACATCCTAGAAAATTATCAATATACTGGGGAAGTGCCATATTTTGGTTCCTCGGTGTTGATTCATGCTTTATGCACACTACATGTCTCCTAATGAACATCGAGTAAGAAGGGAAGATGCATGTTTCAAGACAAGGCGAGCTGTGATTAATATTTGCCAGGAAGCCGTGAGTGGCTGTAGTTCTTTGGTATGTGACTTATGTGCTTGAAAATACGACTTGTTTTCTTTATACCTTTATAGCATATATGGGGAAAAATGTAACACGCATGTCGCTGCGAAAAGCATGAAACAATTTTTCCCATCTCCCCCCCCCCCCCGCCTTAAAAAGTTGATTGTTTCATATTGGCAACCTGCACCCACTCAGACAAGGCCTTCCTTTAAACAGGCACACCAGAAACAAAATGCCCACACAAACAGGGATTTTAAAAAGGCTCTAGAAAAAGTAAAATATTGCAGCTGTAGAAGACGTCTAAATGAACAGAGAACTGTATGTGAAATTACAGTACGGATTCATGAAGCTAAACACACTGGGAGGAAGAACAGGCGTGCTGTTTGAGCCAGATCATCATATTCACTCTTGATAACAGGAAAACACCTACCCATCTCTGGGTTGTAGCGGAAAAGGTCAGACAAATAGCTTCCTGTATTCTATACACTGAGGAGTAAATTTGGTTCCAGGCCCAAACAAGACTTGGAGGGCACCTCATCTGCTCCAATTGCTATCTGTTAGGTATTCACACTATTCAGAGCTTCAATCTGAGAATAATTTGGCAGGTGGTATACGCCTGTTGTTGGTGAGATAAATCTATTTTAAAATCAACATACCGGTTGAGACACAGGGGCAACTTTCACAGACAATGGAATACACTCCCCACCACCACGTGAAAAACAGGCTCTGGATAGGAAACCCAACATAGATAGAGCAGCCCTGAACCGCTAAAGAAAATTAATTTCATGGCTGAAAAAAACTACTGAGAACAGCTCTCTCTATGCGCCATGTCCAGACAGTAAGAGCATATGCATAGGCTCAGGTGCGCTCCTGGTTCTAGAAATTGACACAAGACACAGAAAAGCAGTAGACTTCTAGCAGACTGTTCAGAGATTTAGAGATTAGCATTATCCTCTTGAATGGATGACAGTAGGGGTACCAGGGGGTCAGGGGAAACGGTGGAGTACTTCTTGGTCAAAGGCAAGTCCATGTTCTCTGTCAACTGAAACTTCTGAACAACTCCCCAAGGACAGCCCTACATAGAATGTATTATAGCAGCCTAACCTTGAGGTCACTAAAGGCATGACTATTCAAGTACGCACAATGGCGAACCACACTTTTCAGCACGCACGATAGCACAGCCTATACATTTTCTAGACCAAAACTGTTTTATAAGTGCACTACTGACTGAAAGAGATGGCATTGTTAGGTACCATCCTTACTGCATGTCAATGACTCGTAGAGTATGTGCTCATTTAATAAAGTATAAAGAGATTCATTTTTTCCCTTCAATAGCTAGCACAGAATTAAAAAACAACAACAACCCTGAACTGTTCTTAATAGAATTATATCAATAAAAACACTGTTCTAAAAACATAAAGGCCTAATTATACTCTTAGACAGACCTTTAAAATTTCCGCACAACCTTCAGTGTCTATTCTGTGATCCTCAAGAGGGTTGCAGAGAGTACAATACAGCCTTGAATGGGTTTAGAAATGTGGTCTGAATTTTGTGACATGCTTTTTGTTGACACCAGTGAATCTTTCTTCACACAGCAACAAAAGGCAAAAATCAAATAATCAATTAATTTGGTATACCACCCTTAAGCCAAAGATCTTAAGGAGCGGTTTTTACCACTGCCTCCTTCAAGCAGGCAGGGAACACTCCCTATCACAGAGAGGCATTAACCACCTCCCTGGCCCAGCCAGCTATCCCTTCCTACCTGCTAGTTTTTATCAGCCACAAGGGGCAATGGTCGGGGGAAGAAGTGGTCATCCTGACCGAACCAAGTTATCTTGTCCACATCATCGAGCCTTAGTAACTGAAACCTATCCAACACAACAGGACTAGGCAATGCTTTGGAAACCCCCTGAGACTGAACTGCTGTAACAGCGGAGTCAAGATCCTGGTGGGTGCTAGTGACTTTATCCTCAAAATGCTTTGCAAACAAGTCACAGCGAGCTGCTTCCAGTTCTGTCATCTCCTTCAGGCCAGACTGTAAAAGGCCCCACAGTACCTGGAAAAGCTCTGCTGGGTGGCTGCAATGAGGATGCAATGGAGACAGTAAAGCATGCCTTCTTTGCTGCCTTCATTGCCACTAGGTAGGTGAGCCTGTTTATTTGGACTAAGCTCTGGAGTACAGTGGTACCTCGTGTTACAAACGCTTCAGGTTACAAACGCTTCAGGTTACAGACTCCGCTAACCCAGAAATAGTACCTCGGGTTAAGAACTTTGCTTCAGGATGAGAACCAGGGGCGTACCCAGGATCAAAACTGGGGGGGCAAGGGGTGGGGCCAAGGCACGGGAGTGAAGGGAAGGGAGGAAGCGCACACAGCGGGGCGGGAGAGGAGTCAGAGCGCGATGGCTGCCAGGCGAGGGGGCCGGCGGCGGCAGTAGCAGGATCGGCGGCAGCAGGGGAGTCTCCAGAGGCAGGCGACGGCGGAGGAGCACAGCCCAGCGGAGCACGAGTTCGGCGTTCCCGCCCGCCGCGCCCTCCAGCTTCCCGCCACACTCTCTGGTTCCCTGTCGCGCTTGGCCTTGCTGGAGGGTGCGACGGGGAGCTAGAGGGAGGGAGGGTACGGCGGGCAGGAACGCCGAACTCGCGCTCCGCCGGACTGTGCTCCGCCTCCACCCACCAGCCCCGCCGGCAGCGCCACTCTCGTGCGCCGGCCCTGCTTCTAGGGGGGCAGATGCCCCCCTGCCCCGCGCTGGGTACGCCCATAATGAGAACAGAAATCATGCTCTGGCGGCGTGGCAGCAGCAGGAGCCCCCATTAGCTAAAGTGTCTCAGGTTAAGAACAGTTTCAGGTTAACAACGGACCTCTGGAACGAATTAAGTTCTTAACCAGAGGCACCACTGTATACCAGCAAGCCAAATGGGCTCCACAAAGCAGCAGAGGGAATATCACGACTATCAGGGCTCTGGCCGGGGAAAGCGGGATATAAATAAAAAAATTATTATTTATTATCATGTCAACAGCCCAAGCCATTCAGATGTTCCAAATATCAGCCAGGGCTTCAACAGGAGCACCAGTCATATGAGCTGGAAAATCCCCTCGAGCCACCTGGGAACTTGCTGAATCTATTTAGCCTCTGAGGGTGGACCATCCTGATAGGTCTCTAGCTTTCGCAGAGGGGGAAAAGTGCTGAAAGCCTAAATCTCAACAGGAAGTGATCTGACAAGTACCATACCGAAGTCTAGTATCTATAAAAATACAACACTGAATGTTGACCTCATTATGAGAACATATACCGGTACTTACAGTGCAGTCCTATACATGTCTACTCTGAGTTCACCAGCTGCAAGCAGAGTCAATCTCAAGGGCAGGATGACTCCTCACCCTAGAGAGGAGGTGAAAGGCTTCAAAGGAACCTGCCTGTCAATTCTATTGGGAGGAGTGATCCCTGTCAGGGCATGTCCACCATCAACAGAGAAGAACTATTCCATGCTAGGAATAGTTTGACCACTATAGTCCATGCAGTGGTAACCTTGAGGCTGGATTACTGCAATGCACTGTATGTGGGGCTGCCCTTTGGCCTGATTCAGAAGCTCCAACTGGTGCAGAATGTGGCAGCCAGACTGCTAATGGGGACACCCAGCTGACAACATGTGGCACTATTGTTAAAATATCTGCACTGGCTGCTCATCTACTACCAAGCCAGGTTCAAGGTCCTTGAATTAATTTACAAGTCCTGAACAACTTAGGTCTTAGGATATATCGGTAAGACTACAATGAATTGGTCTCTGCAAATAAGCTGGGTAGCTACTGGGCATTTCACATACGGTAGGTTTTTATTTGTATTTGTATTTTTATTAAATATTTATTAAATATTTTCCATGTAACTTTTCTTTTTCTTTTTTTACAAATCGGTTTCATTTGCTGAGACGTTAAGAAGAAAAGTGGGAAAGAGGGGGAGGGGAAAAGATGAGTGGGGGTGGGGTGGGTAGCGATGTTTCTATTTTACTTAATATATGTGGGGTTTCGTGTCAGCGTTGCTTGTGCAGGTTCTCTGCTGTTCACTTGTGTTTGGTGGTGAGAGAGGTTGGGGTTGACCTAGGGTGTGGTTGTTCATTTGTGGTTGGCTGTGGTGGTCTTTGTTTTCATGTGTGAGTGGGGTGGGTGGGTATTTTGGATCAGGTTAGCCATATTGATTTGTATGCTGTTGGTGGATTTCTGTCTTTGTCCTGTTGACATAGGTTTTTTATTTTAAAAGAACCTCTTCACATTTGTTTTTACCAGACGTGTCACATACCGATGGGTTGCAAATGGTCTTAGTAAATGCTTGCATGCATATATATATATGCATATATATATATATATATATATATATATATATATATATATATATATATATATATATATTATAATCACATATTATATATATGCATTATATATATATATATATATATATATATATATATATATATATATATAATCACATCACTCCTATTGTTATGGTATAGCATAGAGGAAACACTCTGTCATGTAAAAGTGCACAGCATTCCCAAGATATTTGTTACAAGATGTTTTGAACAGGCTAATAAGAATATTCATCTAATTTTCAAGAATGTGTTCAGCTAATGTCCTGTTAGTTTGCTTACAGAGACTCAGTTACTGGGCTATTTGAAACAGTTTAAAGACAGCAAGCTTGAGCAATCTGCCAAGGAAGAAATGGAGCAATGTCCTGTGTGCCTATCATTCGCTCTTTGTTGAAATGCATAGTTTTCTTGCCCATTATCCTCATCATCTCATTTTCTTTCCTCTTTCTGGTTCTAAAATCATGTTTAATTAGAGGATTTCACATCCCATCAGGATATCATATTCATGCAGAGACCCTGCCACTGGAATGATGGTAATTTAAATCTAGTGATTGTCAGCTTTGTTCTCCTTAAGAGGCTGAGCCCGTTGCTATTATTGGCACACACTATTGAGGTGGACAGGAGCCACAAAGAAACTTTGCACTTTCTTAGGATGACCGTTGCATTGTAAGTACTGCATGTCATCCACTAAATTCAATGATAATCTCAACTGCCATTTGCTTAGGAACTTGTGGAGAGTTATAGACGTCACAACACAGCAGTCCTTGGTGTCCTGTGTCTGGAAAACCTGGAGCTTGTTAACATAAAAGAAGAAACAGATTTATTTTAATTTATATCAATTACCTACCCTTCAACCCAAGGTCCCAAGGCAAGTTAGAACAATTAAAACGCAATTTTAAAAACAGTTTTAAACAACATGCAATCGTGGAAATAAAGTGAGTCCAGATAGATAGATAGATAGATGATAGATAGATAGATAGATAGTATCAAAGGCCAGGGTAAAAAGGTATGTACAATGAAGATATTAGAATCATAGAATTGTAGAGTTGGAAGGGACTCTGATGATCGTCTAGTCCAACCCCCTACAATGCAGGAATCTCAGCTAAAGCATCAATGACAGATACCCACCCAACCTCTGCTTAAAAACCTTCCAGGAAGGAGAGTCCACCCCTTCAGAGGGAGTCTGTTCCACAGTTGAACCATCACAAAGCCCTTCTTGGTGCTTAGTCGGAATCTCCTTTCTTGTAACTTGAATCTATTGGTTCGGGTCCTACCCTCTGGAGCAGGAGAAAACAAGCTTGCTCCATCCTCCATGTGACAGCCCTTGAGATATTCCTCTCAGTCTCCTCTTTTCCAGGTTAAACATACCCAACTCCTCAACCATTCCTCATAAGGCTTGGTTTCCAGACCCTTGATCATCTTGTTTGCCATCACTGGGATAAGTCAGTATTCAAGACTTGGTTAACAAATAACAATATACAGAAACTGATTAGCAAAACAAATGCTTTCTTATCTGACTATAAACAGAACATGAAGTCCAGGAATCATTTAAGAATAAAATGTAATAATGATGTAAATCTGAGAACAAGAATAGTCCTGGGTTATGCAGCAACATTCCATCAACCCTAATAAAGGTTAGGTTAAGGAAAACTTTAAAATAATTCACCGATGGCAACTTATTCCATATAAAAATATGTCTATTTAAAAATAGTCCAAAGTGCTAGCAGGTGTCTACCAGACAGACCCGCCCTCATTGTCCTTTAGGGCCACCCCCAACATAATTTCCAAGACAACCGTTCTCCAAAGCAGTCCTTTCTTTTCCTTCAGGTCCATGTCTGGCCAACCTGCACTGAGAACTACATGTTCTATACTACTACTACTACTACTACTACTACTGCTGATTTATTTATACCCCGCCCATCAGGATGGGCTTCCCCAGACACTCTGGGTGGCTCCCAACATAACATTTTTATTATTAATAATAAAAGCAATAAAAGATCAAACATTAAAAACTTCCCTAAACAAGGCTGCCTTCAGATGCCTTCTAAAAGTCAGATAGTTGTTTATTTCTTCGGCATCTGATGGGAGGGCGTTCCACAGGGCAGGCACCACTACCGAGAAGGCCCTCTGCCTGGTTCCCTGTAATCTCACTTCTCGCAGTGAGGGAACCGCCAGAAGGCCCTCGGTGCTGGATCTCAGTATCCGGGCTGAATGATGGGGGGTGGAGACACTCCTTCAGATATACTGGGCCGAGGCCGTTTAGGGCTTTAAGAACAGCATAGTATGAGAAGTGTCCCCAGTATTCGGCTTTTCTAAGGACAGGTTCATTGCTTTATGTATGCAACATCCAGGGGATGGTTTGCATGTGTGCATGAGTGGAGCATCACAAATCATGGCATCATACTGTCTCACATCAACTCAAAACATTATACTTTTCAATGGAAGAATTTAAAACGTCCAGCCTCTGATCTTAAAGAGCACAGGAATCAAATGAAGAAGAATCAAGTATGCAATCATGTGCATAAGTAGTCCTGAAAGTATGTGCATTAACCTGAAAGTATGTGGACTGAAAGTGCACTCTATTCTCAACCAAAGTTAGCTCTTGGAAGTTGCTGCTTGCCATGGGACGGAAGATCTCACTGGCATCCATGGAAGCTTCACTCCCAACACTAAACAGCTGCTTTACTGATGCAGATAACCACCCTCCCCCACCATGGCTGTTATATACAGCTTCAACAGGTCTCCAAACTATGGATTTAACATGCAGTTTTAACCTGAAAGCACCATAGCAAAACTGGGCAGTCAGTGGATGCTGCCAAAGAAACAGTAACATATATGAAAAAGGCATTCCTTCTGATATTTTACTAAAGCCTAAACAAGACTCCAATTTCTTCATAAGTTTTTCATTGCGCCTGTAAAAGAGCAGTCAACTAATTTAAATTCCAACACCAATTTTAGGTGTGGATTCCTTTACCCATTTAATTGTACTGCATTTTCCCCTCCTCTGATCACTTCGATTTTTATTTCAATTTGGTACCCAGGCACCCGGAATGTAGAGCACATTAGAAATACTTTGACAGGGAGAATTTAAGATCCAGCATTTTCTAGTCATTTCATTGCTAACTAATGAGAACAATTTCTCCTTCCTTCTCTTTTTAATGTCTCCTCATGTACTTACATACTATCATCATGGCCTCCCATAGCCTCTATTTTCCTAGGCTCTAGATATTTAATTCCCTTTAATCTTAGCTCACAGCCTATTCCCTTCAAACCCTTTATCATTCTGGTTGCTCACTTCGGTATTTGCACCAGTATTCTTTTTTTGTAAAAATAAAAATCTTTCCTTCAGGTTTGTTCTTAGCATCCTAACTGGTGTCACTGGTGCTCTATATTTTTTAATTGGAATAACAACTTTAAAAATGTATAAGAATGTGATTAACACCAATATCACATTAGCCTTTAATAAAAAGAAGGCACTGTAATTTCTCATCTTGCCTCCTCATACAATTGCTTCTTCCAAGCTGATGTTTCATTTTATACATGTATTTTGATTTTCAACTTCCTATCAGAACCACACTCTAGTTATCCTTGTTAAATCTCATTTTATTCCTCTCTGCATAGTTCTCTAATTTATTCAGACAAAGTTGGATTGATTCGGTATCTTAGGATCACTTTATTCTAATTAAACTAACATTTTGCCTATTTTTCTCACTGATCTTTAACACAGAAATGCCTTATGCTCTTGAATATATGATTCATTTTGAGGACCAAAAAAAAAGCAAGGAGGAAAAAAAAGCAAAACTCTGGCCCTTGTTCAACAGGATTCTTTAGAAGGGGGGGCGGGGAACATATGTCTAAGCAAATGAGTAATCCCATTAAATTTTGTAGTATGCATATGTCTGAACTTAAACACCTGCTTGTACATCAGAGTGAACTGGAGAACAGCACAAAATGGTCATATACTGCATACAATATTTTCTACTGCACCTTAAATGAAATGAGGGCCCGATTCTGCCAGCACTCCAGAGAGTAACAGAGCAGCAGCATTAAAAGAGATGAGAAAGCCCCTATGTCTATGCAATAAGTAGTCAAATGGGAATCATCCCCCCCAAAGTCCAACCACGGTACAAAATCTATTCTTTTAAAGGCAGGGCTCAAAAACAACAATCCCATCTAGGTCCCATTAGAGAAGAACTAAAGTGGTGCAGCAGGGATAATTGGTGGACCATACTCAGAATTAAAAAAGAAATTAACTGTATTGTTCTGTACACAGAAGTCCTACCATTTTCCTACAGCAGCAATCACATCAACTCAGGAATCAGCCACTCCTCCTCCCCCCCCCCACTCCGTTCCTCTCCTGCTGGTCTTTGCTCCTCACTCTTCATAAGTGCAACACGAGAGGAATGAAAAATGCATAGCAAGGCGACATCATCAAGCAGGTGTATGACATGCTTCCCTTCATTTGCACGTTATAAAAAGCGATCCGATTCCATAGGACACAAGAGAGTCTCTGTTTCTTCAGAAAACCAGCTGAATCATACAGGTAGTGTAAATATCATATGCTATTGCAGGTGCTGTGCTTTCTATTTGTTTGTGTTTATCTAAACAGCATAACAAATAATCACGCAAACGTAGAACAACATTTGGCATGATAATGGCAATGTGGGATGCAGGAGCAACCACCCAGTTTTGCTGTTTTGTAAATTTTAAAAACCTTTTCTTGATATTTTTTTAACACATCCTTCACGTTCTTCATTAAGAAATCCCTTTGACATTGTGGTCCCCCCCCTACTCTGCTGTTGCATCTGTAATGCACCCCGGAAAGGGTTTTATCACCAAGATGTTTTCCAGAGGGTTTTGTGGAGATCACAATCAGACTCAGGAAAAAGTTGAAATGAGTAGGAAAGGTGAAACACACAATTTCTTGTCTCTCCTTCTTAATGAAAAACAAAGCCTCAATTTGTTCCAGATAGTTTCCCACCCCAAATCTAAATAAATCTATTTTGAGTTAAATTCCACTGATTTCAACGGAAACTACTTGTACAGAAGCACTCTTTCCTTTTTCTTTCTTTTTTAAAGTACAGGCAATTTTGGTTAAGGAACAGCACCTTCCAGGAGGCAAATATGAAGACCTAGAAACAGCACCAGTCACCTTTGACTTGCTAAACTTTGTTTGCCTTTATACATGTACCCAAAGTGCATTAGCTGTTTAAGAGCATGAAAGACATAAACGCACAACCTTCAGAGATATAACAAAATACTTCAACTTTTGGGGCATTCACTTGTATGTTTCAAGATGAGTTGTGTTAAAGCAGGGGTGAGGGAGCTATGGTTCTCCCAAAATTGTTGGGTTGCAATTCCTGTAATTCCTGACCAATGCCCATGCTGGCTGGGGCTGATGGGAGCTGCTTAATCCAACAACACCTGAAAGGCCACAAGTTTGCCAGCCCTGCCTTACAGCGTGTTTAAATCAAGGTAGATCTGCTGTGATGGGGTAGCTGCTTTAATTACAGTACTCCTAGGTCTGCTTTGCTCATGCCTAAAAGCAGGGTATAGTGGGTTCAGGTATAGAGGGTCCTACATTGAAGGTGTGAATGGGTAAGGCAGGCATGGCCAAACTTGGCCCTCCAGCTGTTTTGGGACTACAATTCCCATCATCCCTGACCACTGGTCCTGTTAGCTAGGGATGCTGGGAGTTGTAGTCCCAAAACAGCTGGAGGGCCAAGTTTGGCCATGCCTGGGGTAAGGGGAGCTGATCCCTGATCTCCCCGTACCTTTCTGCGGTCAATCACTTTAGGCACCCTAGCTCAGACTGGGAAAAAGCTAAGCAGGTAGGGGCTGAAGCTACGGAGCACAGATAGTTAAGGAGGGAGAAGGGGCAGGGCTCATCTCCCCTTCCCTTCTGAACACCTTTCGATCTTAAAATTAGAAACTCCTACTTTATAACATGAATGGGGTAAACCTCAAAGTACGGATTGTGTCATGATTAACTTTGGCTCTAAACAACCAGAGACACCCTTTGAGAATAAAAGCCAGGTAACCATGAACTGGTATGTGATCAAATAACAACCTGCTTAGTTAACCCTGCAGTACTAGGGGAAAATACACACAAACACACACAGAGGGAAAACAAACAAACAAACAGAAAAATAAACCCAGCAAGATTCTGGAATTTTCTTGGGTATTTAAGAATCACACACACACAAAACTTGGATTGTCTGACAAAAGGAAGTGCATATACCATAGGTTGCTAAGAGTTACAATTTGCCTTTTCACACTACATTGACCACAGCACCCACAGGCACAGCTACAATGTCTTTTCTGTGAATGGGACAGATTGCCATATGGACGCAGACACTGAACAAGCTGTACCACTCCTGGCGACAAGAGCCTAGGGGACTGTCCTATATTAGCACCACCTGCGCTATGCTCTGGATTTGAAATGGCATTTAAAGAGCCATCAGAACCGTTATCTTTAAATGCGCATGCGGATAGACACACATTGAAATTCAGATTTAAAAGAAATGTTTCAGCAAGCGTCTCTATTCCTTTAGGCAGCTTCCTAAAAGAGCAGCTCTTTCTTTTGTTTACACCAGTCAGAAAAAGACAACATCCAACAGGTATAAGCAATTTTGTGCTCCGAGAATGTAATCTATTACTTACAGTTTTAATTTCTTATTCCATATGCTTTTGTGTAAACTCATTTCATTTGGTATAAAATAGGACTGTAAGGAGAGTTCCTACTAAATACTAATATTAGCACTTCTCAAATAACCGCCAGAAACAGAATCGAAGAAAATCAAGGAAATCAAGGAAAAGACACTGGGTGATATCCAACTTGCAGCACAATCCTAACCATGTCTACTCAGAAGAGTCCCATTGAAGTCAATGGGGTTATTTTATTAGCCAGTTCTAGCATTAAAGTCTGGTGCAATGGATCATGTTTATACTGCTTAAAAGTGGTCCAGTTGTTCTGAAGTCATTATTTTAAAGTCTACAGTTCTGATACATTAAAAATCAATAGGGTTTTCACCACTGATTTCTACAGGAACAGGATTGCACCCTGAAACAGAATATGTAATATATGTGCTACAGTGTATACAGAAATCACCTTTAGAAGTGTGATTCATAGATATTAAGCTTATTTAAATTATTTCCATGTTTCCTCAGAGGTTTGTCCGGGTTTTGCTTAGTTTTTCTGGCTGCCCTGCTCTTTTTTTGAAAAGTTAACATGTCTCGACACAACCAGTGAAAATCGTTAAACTGCATGCAAATAAAAATGAAAGGCATATTTCTTCTCGTGCTTTTAAAATTGCCTTATTTCCGTTTCACAGTTCAGCCGAAGTCAAGCACTTGGAACATCACATTGATTTACTTGAGGGGGTTAAGCACATGTTGAAATCTCTCCAGTTTGGGGGGGTGGGTGGGGTGTCATAAAATTGTGTAACACTGAGCGGATTGTGCCCATGTAATCTAGTTCTACGATGGGGTTACAAAACATTTGTCTCGACAGATAACACTGCTTGTTTGCAAATTTGGCTGGAGAGCTAAATCAGATTTATGTATACACAATAGCTGTAAGTCACCAGCAACCAGTATGCAAAAACACCAGCAAGTTATATTAGAGACACATGTAAGTATCTTAGTGGCAAGAAAAGGGTGGCAATATACAAAGCACTCAGATATCTGTTGGCCAGATGGAAGTATAAAACAATACATATGCTAAAATTTGGAAAAGTTCTGTTCAGCGTCTGCCAAGATTCACCCAATCTATTTAAAGTGCCTTTGGATATACTGCTTTGGATATAGTGCTTACAAAATGGAATAAATGAACATTATTACATCTGACCAGAAACCAGTGAACCATTCCAGTTCAGAAGTTCTCTAGTGTCAGGTCAGATTCCTGAGAACTATAAAGTGACAAACCTAACACTCTCATCCGAAGAACAGCCATGTGATGTAAGAAGCAATTACAGACTGGTTAGCTTAACATCACTTGAGGATGCAAGGTGGGAGGAAGGGGAAAGGAGGGCTGGGAATGAAGATGCACAGTTTTGCAGAATTTAACATGGGAATGCACTAGAACGCCTAATGTGATTAAAGGTTTTCAAAACGGACTGATGAGAAAGAGGTCAGTTGTAACTAATTTGTTGGAGATCTTGAGAGATACGATTGCCATGCTAAAAGGTAAGCTGGTGGAGAAGTGAGCTGGTGGGAGAAATAATAATTTAGCTGATTGAGAATATAAAGGATTTGAAAAAGGTTTGTAATTTTTTTTATATAAAAAAAGCAATGAAACACCTATGGGAAACAGAAAAAGGTAGGTGCATAATTGAAAAAAGATGACCCAACTCTAGAAAATAAACGCGATTGGAAAAGTAACATTCATTTGTTCAAGTGCTAGTGAGGATCATAGAAACATAGGCTGGGCTCTTGCATCACCTTGGTCAGCCTCCTCTGCACGTTCTCCAGCTTATCAATATCCTCCTTAAATTGTGGCACCCAGAACTGGACATACAATTCCAGGTGCAGTCTGACCAAGGCAGAATAGAGCGGTACTATTACTATCACAGAATAGAGTGGACATTTGTTTTATTATGGCAACATTGAGAAGGCATTTTAATCAACATTGAGAAGGCATTTTAATGAAGTGCCCAATGCTTAACCATGAGTTAGCATTCTGAGAATGAGCCACAGTGCCACACAGGCTATTGAGTTCTCTCTCTCTCTTCTCTCTCCAGTGTGGACAAGAAGAAGAGATTGGGAACTTCTCCTTCTGCATTATGCCCAAATCCTAAATTGTGATTCATCTATGATCAATGAAAACAAGCCAGCTTTCTTATATTGGCTTTGGGGGCTTGTTTCCACTGTGGCTTGCTTTTACTGCCCATAGTTAAAGATTAACTGCAGTTTGTAATGTTAAGCCATGGTTTAGCACAGCTTTCCTGCTCCCTGCTGAAAAATGTTTGCACCCATCAAACTGTCAAACAAGAAGCAGGGATGTACCAACCAAGTTCTACACATAGTTGATCAGGCACCCCCAAACTGAGGCCCTCCAGATGTTTTGGCCTACAACTCCCATGATCCCTAGCTAACAGGACCAGTGGTCAGGGATGATGGGAATTGTAGTCCAAAGCATCTGGAGGGCCGAAGTTTCGGGATGCCTGCAGTAGATGCACTGAAATTAGTGAACCTAAATTAGTATTGTGTATTAACTTCAGCTGGGCCTCCCCCAAGCAGGACCACCCACAGTCTTAACCCAACTTCATGAAGTGCAACAATTGTTGCAAAGATTTGTACCAAGTGGTGGGATTTATTTATTTTTTGCATAAATAACATGGCAAACCTCAGTAGGTGCTTTTTGGTCAGCCCAGAATTCTAAGGTCCATAGAAAAAGGTACAGTAATTCAGTAGTCATGTTTAGAGAGGCATCTCCTCTATATATTAAAAGGCAATGCAATTTAGGTCTAACTCCTGATTTCTCCCCCTGGTAAACAGAACCAAAATGAACTGGCAATCACTTTATAAACAATCGCCCCTTATGAGTGCAGAAGGGTGAGCTTTTCAAAGCTCCCCTTAGATTACCTCAGAAACTGGGAGATGTGAGCTAGATATCTCCTGCCTAAATTAGAAAACTAGTATCCAAACTGCTGTATCTATAAGCGATCACAACTTCCTTTTTGATTACCTTACGCAAAAATATACATCAACCACACTCAGACTTTGTATGTAGCCTTCCTATATCTCTAGGCTGCCTTTGACGCTATACCAAAAGAGGTGTTTTGGGAAAGTCTTGAGGAGCTGCAAACAGATAAACATCTTCTATTTAGTATACAGGCTCTTTATACCAACACCTCCTTTAAAGTCAGGCTGGGTGTCCTTGGGGAACTCTCTGATTCTAGCAAATTATAAAGGGCATCTTCGAAGATATATCCTGGGATCTCTCCTTTTCAACTTGCATATAGGATGTGGTTACACAGTTGTTTCTAAGTATCAGTCCCCACCCCATAAATAAAAACATTTTAAGTCTGCTTTATGCAGATGAAAGAATACTGATGAATTTAACACACACACAAAGATTATAACACACTTCCCAGACTTTTGATAATTACTGTAAAAATGAAGGCTTGAAGCCTAGCTATCTAACGACCCAAGTGGTCATTTTACGACCCAAGTGGTCATTTTACACTTGTTTCAATTTAATATCTGAGAAGACAATATAGCTGGCCTACTGTGGCGGAATAGTCTTTTTTTAAAAAAAAAAACTAGACCAAATGGACAGAAGGTTGCCTGCTCTTGAAGGAGTTACTTGTCTCCTGAAGGACTGGATATATAGTTTGGGGGTACTTCTAGACCCTTTACGGTCACTTGAGCTTCAGGTGGCCTCAGCAGCATGGACTGCCTTCCATCAGCTTTGACTGGTAGCCCAGCTGCATCCCTATCCGGACAGGGATGGCCTAACTTCTGCCATCTATGATCTGGAAGCCTCTAGGTTAAAATACTTCAATGTGTTATGCGTAGCCTCTGAAGATGGTTTGGAAATGACAGGTGGTGCAGAATTTGGTGGCCAGGCTGCTCACCAGGGCGAGACAGTTTGAGCATATTACCCTGACCCTGATCTGACTGCACTGGCTGCCATTTAGTTTCCAGCCCAATTCAAAGTGCTTGCTTTGAACTATCAAGTCTTAAACAGCTCAGGACCGCAATACCTCAAGGACTGCCTCTCCCCATATGAACTAGCCCAGGCCTGTGATCATCATCTGAGGCACTGCTTCGTGCATTTCCCCCACAAGAGGTCTGGAGGGTGGCAACATGAGAATGGGCCTTTTCTGCAGTGGCTCCCCATTTATGGAATGCTCTTCCTAAGGAAGCTTGTGTGGCGCCTTCACTACATATCTTTAGATGCCAGGAAACAACGTTTCTCTATAGCCGGGCCTTTTGCTGCTTAACATTCTATATCCTTTTAAATGTGCTTGTGGAATGGGGTGGTGGTTGGGGACAGCTATTGGTTTGTTTTTGTATTTATGTATTTTGTGTTTTCATTTTGTGTTTTTTTGTTGTGAACCACCCTGTGATCTTTGGATGAAGGGTGGTAGTCAAACAACAAAACAACAACAAAACAACAACAACAACAACAACAACAAAGCTTCTTATTTACCGCTTTGCTAGCTTTTAAGTTCTTCTGTAGCAGAAAACCAAATGCTGAAAAGATGAGAGGTTTGCATACTACTTAATGGCTTTGCTTTTGCTTATTCTTTGTGAACGCAAGTATCTATAGCTTTGCATTTCCCTTAGGACAGAAATGACTGAGGTAGGTTTACTGCATTGAGTGAATTTATATGTATGTGTATAAACAGCACAATAAACATTATTAAATTGTCTGAGCAAAATCCAAGCCTGGAAACATGCAGTCAGAGCGTAAAGCCAACGACGGCGAATGCTCATGACGGCACAGGGGAAAGAATCTTAACAAGCCTTGATTTCAGCTTTGGCATCCGCCTCACAAATTGCAGGAAAATGTTCTCCTTTTAACAGTGTTGAATATTGATAAATGTCTCTACACAGCACAACAGGGAAGTTGGTCTCTACTGGCAATCTTCACCAAAGTGTGTTTTTCCCCCTCTCTATACTCAAGGGTTTACCCTGAATGATTTAATTATAATTTTCCTTGTGTAAGACAAATTAAAGAGGAGAGTAGGAGTGTCATGCCAAGGCAGATTATTTATCTCCTTAACAGATTGCTGTGCGCCAAGCCTCAGAGCAGCTACCACTGACGTTGCTTAACAAAATTCGGGTGCAATGTGGGACAAAGGAGGGGGACATGAGATACATTGGAAGACAAAAAAAATTAAAAAGCCCCAGAAGAACTGGAAGCATTAACTCAGTATTTCTAGAATGAATTGTATCACTTCCCTGCCAGAGAAAATGTAAACAGGAAGGTTTTGGTGTTCGCTACTTCTTTTTTAATGCAAGGGTTTGTGGGTTGTTGTTGTTTTTAATTAGAGGCACACTTAACATGGAGCACAGGAAGTTAAGGCAAGGAAGTGGCCTTATACCAAGCCAGACCAATGGCTCCATCTAGGTCAGTATTGTCTGCACTGACTGGCAGTGGCTTCCTGGGGTTTCAGACAGGAGTCTTTACCAGCCCTACCTGGAGATGTCAGGGAGATACATGGAGATCCCCCAGGGATCATGCAAAGCAGTTGCTCTGCCACTGAGCTACAACTGTTCCCCACATCCTCTGTTTTGACCCACATTGCCTGTACTAGAAGCCTCCTCCTTCTTGCAAATCCCTCTCCAAATCTTATATTCCCCACATGTTTTTCGAACTGGTTGTTAAGATTTTTATTCCGGGATGCTACAGCCGTATTATCAGCTTTAGGAGTCACGTCTTAGTATAATGGCATGAAGGAGTGCACATCTTGCTTCTTCAGTTGGCATGGCCAATGCTCTTGCCAATGCCCAAATCATTGCGCAGAATGGGGAGAGGACTCAGGCTGCTGACATGGTTGCTCCTAAGTACTGTACCTGCTTTCAGTGAGAGAGTGAATGCAGCTTCTCAGGAAGTTGGGGGCAATGAAGCAGTTGACCTGATCCCCTGACAACTCTCAATACCTTGAGTATGGTCCCTTGTGGACTCTGTTTGCAACAAGGATCGCAGACACTGTGATTCTGCTGCAATCCTGATGGCCCCTTTTTGTGGGGGGGGGGGAAGCAGTGCTGGGGGGCTATCGATGTTCCCTATGGCTCTGTTTACACCCCCATTCTTTGAACATCAACTTTTACCAGCTACGGCTGTTAGCCTGCCTCTTAAGACAGAGATAGCTTGATAACAGTTATCTTTGCCCCAGTAAGACCTCTTTGTAATACAGGACTTTTGAGATGGATATGCCGTACTTTGGATTATTACAAAATACAGTGGCTACATTACTGACTGACTGCAACAATGCTGATACAGTACATTTCTAAGAATAATTAAAAATGCTAGTTGGTAGCTTTAGTGCCTTAAACAGAACTCCCTCCCACAAGAAGTTAGCCAGGCACTGTCCCTACCGAGTTTCAGCTGACTGATTAAAACTATGCACCCTGAATGCTCAAATGTTTTACATTGGGGGGGATGTAAAATTCTCAAGGTTTAAATTTTTTGAGGTTAAATGTATATTTTTTTGAGATTAAATTTCTGTTTTAAATTTTGCATGTTGTATATTTTATTGTTGCGAGCCACTTTGAGACCTCCTTCAGTTGCATGAACCTCTCCAGGTTCTTGGAAGTTTTTCTGTGAGTCTCCTGGTCTACTTTATGATAGATGAATACAACCCACTGTATTTTAACTATACAGCCCACTTAAAAAACCCAGCCAAATGGGTGGGGTATAAATAAATAAATAATAATAACAACAAGAAGAACAGCAACTCTAACGTGGGGTATGGCACTTTTTTAATATACCGGTAGTAATAATACAGGGCTGAATCATTTTGTTTTCATTTTGGATAAACTTACTCAGCTTTGTAATACTGCCCATAAGTTTCCATATACCCTAAATATTACTAGCTGAAAACAAAAATCTTCCTAGAAGTACTGCTTGCTCTTAACACATGACACGGGTCCCCTTTTTGAGTCATTTGCGGGAAAAATATATACATTGAAGATACAGGAAACAGTCAAACAGATTCAGAACTGCATCACAAGACTGTTTAAATAAGCAGCAGTTAAATTCAGAAACACATTTTGACCTCGTTACAATCTGGAGGTACAGTCCTTTTTCATTGTACATCACAATAATTTAGCTTCAACATGACAAATGAAACCAGAACAACTCGGTAACTGGAGCTCAAATGAAGGTTCATATACTTGTCACTCTCAATGCTATTCTGAAAAGTGTGGAAAGGGAGGGGAGAGACTGATTCCCCACCACAGAATTTCCCCCAATAAGGACTTTTTATACTTTTGCAAACCTCGGGGTTTCCCAAAGTCTGGCGATACCTCCTCTCTTGTGGGTGGTTAGTGCTGTTTTGACTACACTTGCAACAAAATTCACACCTGAACATTAGAAATATGCAGAATGACAGGAAGTGATAGCCAGACTTTTCCGGCCCCCCGAACAGGTGCAGTTGTCATTGTTTTCAATTTATCCACTTGTTTTCTCCAGCCAATATTACTCACCCTGAACCTTAGCTGGTTAATCTTCATTCCTAAAACGTAGGCTGTATGTTCCCTACTCTCCTTGTTTCTCATTTTCTACGTCTTTCCTTAGGCAATCCTGCATTTCTATGAGTTTTCCCCCAAACCAGTTTCGTTCTGAACAAACTGACTGCATTTTAAGCTGGCAATGTGTACATAGCCTTAGTTACATTTGATGAACCAAATTCTTTTTCAGTTGAACTAGCCAGGGCAGGTGAGCTTATTGCGCAGGCCATATCCTAAACATGCTGTTTAGTTGATTTCCACACAGAACTGAACTGCAAAGCCTAGGCAAAAATACTATGCCCTGGGACATTTTTTCCAAAGTCGACTTTGCACTTGGGGAAGATAGTGATTTATCTCTATTTACTTCCGAAGATCAAGCCTACAACCTTCTCCCCTACAAATATCTGAGTCTCTTTCCACTGAAGTAGGGTTTTAATGGCTGTTGAGGCAGGGTACAGTATTTTACAACAGGGGTCAGCAACCTTTTCCAGCCATGGGGTGGCCCACTGTTCCTCAGACCTTGTAAGGGTCTGGACTATATATTTTTTTGGGGGGGGGAATGAACGAATTCCTAGGCCCCACAAATAACCCAGAGATGCATTTTAAATAAAAGCGCACATTCTACTCATGTAAAAACACACTGATTCCCGGACTGTTCGCGGGCCAGATTTAGGCGGCAATTGGGCCGCATTCAGCCCACAGATCTTAGGTTGCCTACCCCTGTTTTACAACCTCTCACCCCTCTAAACAGATCTTTGGTTTTCTCTCTCACTAGACAAAATTTAGCATGTAAACTCCTCAGCGTAATGACGTGTCTTTTCTCCCAAAACACCATCATCACTGAAACACAAAAACCTCTCTTGCTGCACCTTGTTGAAAATAATTGACCTCCCATCAAATGATGCCACTTGTTTAATTGAGGCTATTTATTTATTTTGAATTCATACTCCACCTTGTCATCTGAAGATGCCAAAGGCAGCTAACAAAACTCAGAAAGCAGTACTAAAGCAACAAAATGAAAATTTTAAAGTAATTATTAAAGTAAAAGAGAGAAAGGCACATAGAATATGGCAGGTAAAAGTAAACTAACCAGTTAAATTTTTTAAAAAAAACTCCCATGGGAACAAATGCATGTTCTAAAGATTTTTTTTTAACCCATCAAAAGGGACACAGTTAAGATTTCCTGGGACAGAGAGTTCCACAAGGTTTTCTCTCCCGTGTTCCTGCTAACCTTGGCCCCAGATACAAGTAGATTATGCAAGAGAACCCCCACTGCCAACCTGAAAGGACTGGCAGGTTCTTATGGGAATAAAATTATGACCCTAATTTTTCAGAGGGAGTGTAACTCTTACCCAAAAAGACAACAGCCCTACTCCAGGAATCAAGTTTCATCCACCAATCCCTTGAGTTGGGTTGCAGTAGAGTCACTAGCAAGGCACCCCAATGTCTAACAACAGCAAGAGGGTCTGAGAGTATGCTTGAGAGCATGATTCTATGATGATGATGACAACAACAACAACAACGATGATAATAATAATAATAATAATAATAATAATAATAATAATTTTATTTGTACCCTGCCCTCCCTAGCCAGTGCTGCTTCTGGACATATAACAGCTGGAGGAAACTCCTCCAGAGCATACCAGCTGAGTGTTGTTGCTCTATCCTCCTTCCACCTACCGTAGGTGACAGCCTAGCAGAGAGAAAAGAAACTTCTCATTTACGGAGATTCAGTATAAGGCTGACCAGGATGTGGGCCTGAGGCCTGGAGGGATGTTGGTGCTGCGCTCTCCTCTCCCCCAGCCTCTGGCACTGGGAAGAATCCTACTGCTACCATCCAGCTCAAGGCTGCATGTAGGGGGTGGGCTGGGGTACCCGCTCCTGTATCCTATTGTTCATCAACAATTCTCTTTGGAGAACAAGTGCAAGCAAGAGACACAAGCTACTTCCTAAGGCTCAGAGTCAATGCCACATTCAAAGAGCTTCTTCAGAGCTGCTACCTTCAATCGTCAGCGTTTTCTCCCTTTCTTTTTCACCCTGAAAACATCTCTGTTGACATTAATCTTCCAGCCGCTTTCTCTCCTGCCCTCTTCTCAATCTGTTAACCTCAGCCCTTAGCTTGTAATATCACTGACACATTGCCTGACTACTTAAATAAGGAGCTTTTTTAAGAGAGAGAGAAAGATAGCATTGCTGTAAACTCTGGATGGTGCTTTAGAGAGCAGCTTCTAAATGGGCACTCAGCAGCAGAAGCAAGTTCACAAACAGGGGCCCCACTTCTCATTTTAGTTCAGATCAGGGAATGCTACGCCTCGATGTGCTAAGGAAGGTATTATACACTGCCCTCAGCTTGTGGCTAGTGACTGGGGTCTGGAGGGAAGGTTGATTTTCTCCATTGCATGTGGCTGCCCTCATGAGCTTATTTGCTCTGTCAGCGCCCCCAGCAGTCAGGGCACTCCCTCTCTCTCTCTGCAGGTGAAGAAAGAATCCCTGGATAGGGAGGAGGAGGAGGAGGAGGAGGAGGAGGAGGAGGAGGAGGAGGAGGAGGAGGAGGAGGAGAGTTTGGATTTGATATCCCGCTTTATCACTCCCCTTAAGGAGTCTCAAAGCGGCTAACATTCTCCTTTCCCTTCCTCCCCCACAACAAACACTCTGTGAGGTGAGTGAGGCTGAGAGACTTCAGAGAAGTGTGACTAGTCCAAGCAGCTGAATGTGGAGGAGCGGGGACTGAACCCGGTTCACCAGATTACGAGTCTACCACTCTTAACCACTACAACACACTGGATAAATGAGAGAGAAGGTGCCTTCCTCTATTGCAGGTGGCCTTACTCGCACAGTTCTTCATTTAGAATAAGAGAATAAAGTGATTTCGGTGCTGTTAACTAAAATAAGAGCCAGTAGAATAAGTTCCCAGCCGTTCATCCTAATGGTGAAAGGGTATGGATAGATGTGCCCATTTTTCTTCTTCTCCTGCCATGCATTTACTGCCTGTCCAGTTGCAGATCTCTGAGATTCAATTCTCAGTCCGTAAAATGGGGGCAACAGTGACCAAGAAGAGGTGAACTTTCCAATCACCTGCTATGGATTCACTATTAGGGAGTTCCATGGTAACAATACTGCAGGAGAAAACTATGACTGGAGAATAGAGTAAATGGGCAAAAGGAGGGCATGTAGATGTCAGGATTTTCATTCTCTCCCTTGCTGCAGAATGTGTGTGACTACTAGTTCACATGCTCTGTGTGTTGACATTCCATTCTTTGGAAGTGTGAGAACGGAAGGAATTGTGCGCCACTTCCGTCTTCTTTTTCAGTTAAATGACACTGATGAAGCCTTTTCTGATAGTAAATACAACCTGTATACTTCCGTATCTTCTTCATTTAAAACAAAATATTTATTTAGGGCTCAAACTAAAATTTGAAATGGGTAAATTAAGTTAAATTAAACTCAAAATGTCCATTCATACTAAAAAAAAAAGAAACCACCTCGCAATGAAACTGCTCCTAAATATTTTATAATGACTACTAAAAATGAAATATTTCCCAGGCCTATTTTTTCAGAAGACGCTTCGTATTCAGATAAGGTTACCTGAAACAAACATGCCCCTTGTACCCTAGATAGCATTCTCTCTCTACTTTTCATCTGCTTCCCTGAATATCCAGAAATATTCTTTATAAAACAAATGAATAAATAAATAAATAGCTGGTGGAAAACTTCTAAACCAGCAGAGTTTTATGTGTCATATGACACCTAGGCAGGCACCACATTGCCTGACAAAGCAGCAACAGAAACTTTAAGTGCCTTAGTCAGCATTCTTCAGTACATACTATGCCTCCTCTTCTTATGGACAGAGGTAATTCAATCATGCTGTTGCAAATTGATGGTGCCAACCTCAAACGCGCCAAAGAGAAGGGAAGCCACCAAAAGCTTGAACCTTCTTCCACTCTGAGCCATTTATCTTTTTATATTTTGATGGACTCAAAAAGGGTTTTTAAGGAATTATTCTACTGAACACTGATAAATGATATTGTGCACATGTATTACAAAATTCATTAGAGGTTAAGGCTGCATTATTATATTTTAGTTTAAAAAAATAAAGAATTGGGACAAAGTTTGTTTTCAAATTTTCTCCCAAAGCTGATTTCAAGCCACTGTACTCTAGTAGATCACAAATGGCAAAGTGCAACATTACATGTGGATTTTAAAATGAAGAATATGCTTTGGAGGCACAATTTAAGGTGCAGCATTTCCCCCCCCCCCAGGTTTTTTATTTGACAGACAATTTCCCATAAAAACAAATTGTGCAACTATGTTAGGTTCCAAATTTAACATGTAGGGGATATATTACATTCCTTTTAAAAACCTACTATCTTGCAATTAGACAGAGATCAGATCACAAAGATCAGGAAATGTCAATTAAAAGCAGATCCAAATAAGTCACCAGTATATCAGGGACAGGAAAAGAATTTGGATAAATGTCTTCAGAACATGAGAAGATGCCTGTATGATTGGCATGTTCATTTGTTTACTATTTGATAGCAAATCCAAGGACAAATGATAAAGTGAGTTGGATTTTCACATTCCTCTTCCTAAAAGGACAGGATATTTAGCGCATGCCACCAGTCTGCTGTTGAAACACATCAATAGTATCTTCATCTTCCATTTCCAACTGTGCAGGTGTGTCTGTTTCATTAATTGGTTGTCCATCAAATCTGAATCTAATCTGTCTCATTGACAAACCCTGTCTCTCACAATAGGTCTTCATTAGTTTACTTAGTTGTGGGTGCCGTTTTATTTTAAACTGGACCACTGATCCATTTGGCCAGCTACTTTTAAATTGATATGGTCATCCTCTGTTTTTATTCCTTCCTTGGGCTGCTTCTCGGATATGATGCCTCCTCAAGGAGCAAGTCTGCAACTGTTTGGAGCTCCTGTCTTCCTGTACTCTCCTCTCCCGCCCACCAATTTTCTGTTCTAACACAGTATCTAGCACATATCATGTTAATATTCCATCAGTACAACAACACTGTCTACAACCCACTCCTCGAAGTGTGAAGGCTTGGTTTTTGCTTATTCTAGCACATGTTCATAGTGTCAAACCATGGTTTAGTGTTACACTTGAACCAGACCAGATAGTTCTACACAGGGAGGCAAAGAGCACACCAGCTTTATTAACCAGTCCTATGTTCTGTTGGAAACTGAAATATTGCAGACTGTATGGTAGGATGTGAACAAACTGAATTCTACATGCCACAGAAGAAAGTGGCTCGGCGGGCACAGAATATAAGAAAACAGAAACACACACAGTGCGCTACGATTCTCTCTCCCCTTTTTCTATAAGTTGGAAGAAGCCAAGATCGTTTTTCGTACATCTCATCCTCCCAAGAAAACTCTGTCTTCTGGTGCTACAGCAAACATATTTCATTTGACAGACATGCACAAATGTACACCAACAACAACAGGACTAAGTCCTCCCTGTCTAAGTAACAGACACTATATATGACAATATCTCAATTCAAAAAAATGTTCTTAAGTATTTTGCATCTATACATGACAGCTTTGTTTTCTTCATGTAAGCAAGGCACAAGATGTGCTTATATGCTTTGCCTTACCAAAAAAATTTCAAATCACTTGACTAGGAAAAACTTTGGCCAGGAAAAACAACAACCAGTCACCTACAAATTAGTGAGCATAGGCAATTAAGTAAAATAGATAATTCTCTTTTGATTATTAGCATATAAAGTTTCAAAGAGGAAAAAGTTCCTTCTCAACATAAACACATACGCTTGTTGTCATCGCCGGGCCATGGAAAATCATGGCTGGGATCTCAATGGCACAGCGAGAGAGCTTTGTTGAAGAGGGAAGCCTTCTCTAGTCATCTCGTCTAAAAGCAGATCTCACCCCACATCATAGCTGTCAAGTTCTCCCTTTTTTTAAGGGAAATTCCCTTATGCTGAATAGGCTTCCTCGCGATAAAAGGGAAAACTTGACAGCTATGCCCCACATTCCCCAATTGACAAACCATTTCTGAAACTCAGGGGGACTTTTTGCAACAGCATCTCGTACTGCACAATGAGTTGCAATTAGATGCAGGGGAATCCAAACAAAGGGGGAGGGTGTGTTTGTGTGAGTGCTTGCACCTACTTGACCCTTCCCTTGTGATTCAAACAAAAGAAGCAGAGAGACCGAGGCAACAGTCCCAATATGTACCTAGATGTCATCCCAAGAAGGACGATCCACAAAAGGGACAGCAAATGCTAGAACAAGTGGGGTTGTTGTTTCTGTTTTTAAGGTGCTATGTTTGTTGCTCTAGATTTTTAATGACTTCAGCAGCAGTTTTCAAACACAATACCTTTTGGGCATACGAGTCAGTGTGTAATTTGAAGGACCTAAATCACGAGGTGGGGAACTGGATCTGGTTGATGGGCCAGATACTCATCTGCACCACCACCCCAACCCAATTTGGCATGTGGCTGGGGCTACCCACCTGCCAATCACTTGATATCACAATCAGATGCCCCCTTTTGGACAGCAATTTGCAATCACACCATCCAGACAAAGAGCCTTCCAAATCGCTTCTCAAGAACCAACAACCAGCTGACAAACAGCAACAGGATAAAATATATTTCTGAGAAATTGCTTCCCAGCTACCACAAGGAAACAATATACAGTACATTAAAACTGGCATCTGCAAAATAATGAGATCTTGACAACATAAACTTGTACGGCTACACAAATACCTGAATACATTCCTGCTACGTTTGTCCATGTGAGCACGAACCTATCCTTGGGTTATGTCATATGTTGTTGCAAATGCCAATCGTAATCAGTGGAATGCAGGATCACTTATTTCCAGGATTACCACCTTCATATATTACATTTTTCTTTAGAAAGCAAACACCTCGACACAAGTCAGAACTGCTCATGCGGACAAAAAATGTGTTTGGTGAACCAACTCAAAGACACAACAAAGATTAGTGACGTTAAGTCAGCAAATACTCTTCATGAGTCCAGGGATATCAGCGGTAACATTTATGAAACACTCAGGAAGCTGCCTTATACTGGGTGTTTTCTAGCTCAATACAGTGGTACCTCGGGTTACGAACTTAATTCATTCCGGAGGTCCATTCTTAACCTGAAACCGTTCTTAATCTGAGGTGTGCTTTCGCTGATGGGGCCTCCCGCTGCCGCCGCACAATTTCCATTCTCATCCTGGGGCAAAGTTCTCAACCCGAGGTACTACTTCTGGGTTAGCGGAGTTTGTAACCCGAAGCGTTTGTAACCCGAGGTACCACTGTACTGTCCACCGCTGACTGGCAGCAGATCTCCAGAGTGTCCCATCTGGGGATCAAACTTGGGACCTTCTTTATACAAAGCAAATGCTCTATTGCTGAGCTATGGTCCTTCCCCATACGCTACACCATTTCCCCCCTTGTATGTAGGTGACAGTAGCCATATGCATGAATAAAACAAAGACCACAATAAATATATATTGCTCTGGGAAGAGAGGAGGAGGAATTCTAGAAGCACTTACCTCTCTCTTTTAGGAGTGTGGACTGATAGTTGTCCATTTGTTGAGGCATGTGGGTTTATTATTAAGGAGGCCTTAGAGGAGGCTGAGGAGGAGATGCATGTTGTCGACAGGTCCAAACTGCTGTGGTTGTTGCTTGCAGCTTCCTCTGCTGTGTGAGAACCCGTCACTTCCTTCCAGAGTTGCTGCAGTTCATTTGGAATCATGCCTGAAACAAAATTGAATAGTGAAATTAATTAACAGCTAATTTAGCCATCTTCAAACAGTAATTAATATCAAAGCCGGAAAACAAAACCTAGTCTGGGAGGTTATTTTTCAAATTCCAAGGACCATGTAATAAATGCCACATACACACCACTGAACTGGAGCAATAGTAATGCTGCCTGCCAAGTCAACGTTTTCCGCAAACCGCATGTCCCTGCGGTTGATTAGTTAGGCTTCACTGTTATGGTAAACTGGAAGGCGGGCAACACGGGAGGTCCCATTGCAGTCAGTATATCAAAAGCCAAAAGATACCATAGTTTTCAAAGGCTATTTCTAGTCCTCACTGAAGACGTGAATACAGGAATATGAAAAGCTCAGACATAAGGATGGAAAATCATGGCATTTTCCTTATTTATTTTTTATCACTGCATGATGAACTTTCACATTTAAATAATGCAACACTTTTAAGTCCAATGAGTCAACCAACCTGGGCTGGCTGCATGTTTTAGGGAGCCTTGAGCAAAGTGCTCTCTGGTGGATCCTTCCGTACATTGATGGGTTACCTCAGGCTTAATTGGCAGCAGCTACAGCACTCAAAGCCTGGCTGGGAGTTGCCACTTTAATCTCCCAGAATGCCCTGCAGTGCCCAGGGCATTGTGAGAAACTAAATGAGAGGCTGACTGCCGTCCACATTGGACAACAAGGTCTAAGATATGCTACTTAAAAGGTAAAGGTAAAGGAACCCCTGACAGTTAAGTCCAGTCACAGACGACTCTGGGGTTGCGGCGCTCATCTTGCTTTACTGGCCAAGGGAGCCAACGTTTGTCCGCAGACAGTTTTTCCGGGTCATGTGGCCAGCATGACGAAGCCGCTTCCGGCGCAATGGAACACCAAAACCAGAGCAGCGCATGGAAACGCCGTTCACCTTCTCGCCAGAGCAGTACCTATTTATCTACTTGCACTTTTGGCGTGCTTTCAAACTCGGGGATTCAAAGCGCTGACCTTCTGATCAGCAAGCCCAAGAGGCTCAGTGGTTTAGACCATAGCGCACCTGCGTCCCTAAGAAATGCTACTTTAAAACAAACAAACAAAGTTAACACTTCTGTTGAGGCAACTTCTTCAGTCATTAAGCTAAATGGTCACTGCTAAGATATGTGGGGACCCAGGTGGCGCTGTGGTTAAACCACTGAGCCTAGGGCTTGCTGATCAGAAGGTCGGCGGTTCGAATCCCTGTGACGGGGTGAGCTCCTGTTGCTTGGTCCCAGCTCCTGCCAACCTAGCAGTTCGAAAGCATGTCAAAATGCAAGTAGATAAATAGGAACCGCTACAGCGGGAAGGTAAACGGCGTTTCCGTGTGCTGCCCTGGTTCGCCAGAAGCGGCTTTGTCATGCTGGCCACATGACCTGGAAGCTGTACGCCGGCTCCCTCGGCCAATAATGCGAGATGAGCGCGCAACCCCAGAGTCGGTCACGACTGGACCTAATGGTCAGGGGTCCCTTTACCTTTACTTTTAAGATATGCTACTTAGCAGTGACCATTTAGGTTAATGGCTGAAGAAGTTGTCTCAACAGAAGTGCTAACTTTCTAAAAACACATACAACACAACAGCAGCAGCAACACTTTTGTATGTGTGAATGCAACAGATTTAGGCGAATTGCTGTCCTGAGAGCAGAACAAGTTACATTCTGAATAGTGAGCTGCCAGCCCATGACATTCTCTAGATCAGGGATGCCAATTTTGTGTGCAATTAAACTACCGTAGGACTTTTCGACATAGGGAGACTTGTGCTTCCTTATATGGCATGCTCTCTTAAGATCTACCAGACAACAGGTGGCAGTGCTATGGGGTGGGGGGGGGCAAGGATTTACAGCCTGCAACCATCCAAAATGCATTATGGGAAAGAACAGTCAAGCCACCTAGCTATTTTGTCTATCAATTGTGAATTTGCAAACAAAATTGGCTTTGGGGAGTTAATTCATGATTTTTAGCAAGGAAAAGGACCAGGAAAAAACCAAAGCTTTGAAGTGAATTGATCAATTTATACATGGTTTGCAGTCATATACTCATTTCAAAAATATTATTTAATGAGAATGTATGTATGGGATGATTTTGGGTTATGTATGTGAAGGGACCCCATTGTAAGTTTGTAGTGGGCCCAAAAGAATACACTTCAGCCCTGTGACAAGCTCAATCACTGTCAGCTTTAACATGGCACAGCTTCTTGAATATCCTTACAGACTCATTACTTGTCACCAATGATTTTAGGCCTTAATGCACAAACAACCTTTCATGCTTTATGTCAAGCTATTTGGGACACAGGACAAACAACTCAACATACACAATTCCTGGGGGAATATATATTGAGAGTGGAAATTAGTTAAAACAGAACCTTTTCTTATTGATAGGCCCATTCTCTTAATCACAATGGGAAGTAAAGTTGCAACTGAGGTTTTCCTTGCAAGATTTATATTGCAAAACCATTATTGGCTGCTTTCTGAAGGAGAATATAAATAAATGGTGCTTCATTTTCTAAAAGACTTGGCGACAGATACATTTTAACCTCTCTTCAGAAGCAAGGAAGGTCTTCAAAATAAATTTATTCATCTGTGTTATTATGACAACATGAACCACAATAGTACTAATTTTGTGCTTAAGTTGTAAATGATGATAAATAGCTTTGTTATTAAATACAGTTTTTATTAATCACTTTTAGACATAAATTATGAATTCACATTGTCTTCATGAAATGCTTTTCGAATTTTAACAGTCAAATTGATTATACCATGATTATTTCATTAACACACCTATCTTTCTCATTAATTTTGGTTTCTAGCACTGCTCAGTTAATTGATGGATGTGTCTAGCTTAAAAAACCCTGCAAGTTTCTATATAAGTAACACTATTATTATTACTGTCATTTCTTGATCAGTGCTAATGAGCCATTGGAAGTGAAATAAAAACATACTTTTTAAAAAAGAAGAAGAAATACTGTTTAACAAGGTAAGTTCAAAATGGTGTATGCCATCAACTTCATATTTTGAAGAAGTTACAGTTTAATATGACATCCCATAAAGGTTATGCATGCCGAAATCTGAGAGTAGTTTGTTCTACTGTTGTAGGCTGGCATGGGCATATGGGACAAGCTGGAGTTTTAAAAGCATGTAGAATCAGTCATGTTTTCAAAAATAAAATTAATCAATTTCTTTTGAACAACTTGAAGTCTAGGTGTCAATGAATGCAACTGCTTTGTTTCAAGCTACTGTGTTATCCTTGCGTTTTTTCAGGAGTGGGGAGGAGAATCTGCCATTTTTAAAATATACATCCGTGTCTGAAACAGACATGTCTCTTACCAAACCTAAGGCATTGAAGACAGTATACAATATATTCATTTGAAACACATAATAAAAAATGCCAAGGTCTAAATTTAATTTATTTTTGTCATTTAGAATACAATGGCTAGATAATCATCTCAACGTGATCAGCCAAACATCTTTACTTTGCTAAACTGTTAAAGATTTTAATTATGCTAGCTTTGGAGAGCACTGGTCTAATGAGGCGATAGACTCCAGAGAATCTAAGTGGTTAAGAACTGTGAAATGAGTCTGATAGAATTTTTTTTATATTCACCGTGGATCGTTTGCATATCAAAGAGGAGTAAATTATTGCACGACAGACCAATAACCTTCCCCGCCTTTCTGAGAGTAGCATTAACAAAAACATTTGGTCTTTGCTAGTGGGCCACCTAAAAATATATATGCAAAAATGCTTTTTAAGTGTTTGCAATTAGTACATATTCTAAAATACATTAAGTGATCAGATAGTCTAAAGATGCATCTATTGCTATAAAGTCATTCCTTCTCCTTTCATAAAAATCAAATGCCAATTACATTTTGATGGATTTTGTCCCATATGAGCATTTAGTTATTAGACATATTCAATTATTGCTTGTCCCTTGAAATTAAACCTCTATGGCAATTTAAACAAAGAGAAAGGTCACGACACAATCCTGTGTCCTGTTTAGCTGCAACTGGGCTATTATTTTCAAACACCTTGCAAAGTGACAGTGTGGGATGTATTTTTAGCTAACACGCTTGACAGGACTGTCTCCACACTAACAATTACCTGTGAATATGACTGACCCTTTCACCACTGTTTACTCAGTTGAAACAATAGTGAATGGACTTGTCTGTTGATGGGAACATATTGATAATAGAACACATGAGTCAACATCATTTTTATTTTGGGGGGATACACCGATATGAGAAAAAGACATTTGCCATTATCATTACTGTTAATATTAGCTATTATAAAATCTTCATATACATAGCTCTAGATTTTCAAAGTGAGATGATGCTGTGTGTTTCTGCTTGATTGTCGTTGATTTATATGACAAAAAAACCTGAATACCACAGAAAGTCTCTCGATACATCAAGGGCAAAAGGGGCAATTAGCAAGCTGCAACATCTACAGCAGGATTTGCCCACTATATAACAGATGGGCAATTCATAACATTAATGAGAACTGTCTTTGTACAACAAAATCTAAACAAATTCCACAATTTTGATATAAAAGGCAAATAAAGTATCTGTAACTGCAGTTGGAGAAGGTCACGGGCATAAGGACTGCAGATCAGATTGAATTATGCAACAGAATCTAATTATGATGTCACAGAGATCCAAGTGACATAATTGTCCCCCAAACAAGGACAATGCTATTATGAACTCTTCAACAAGTAATCGTTTTCTTTTTTAGCACAAACAACATGGATAATTTTATCGGACAGTTGAGAAATGTTGCAGAAAGTTAGTTATTGCTAAATCAAACCTAAGGGATAATTAAATATAGTGGCCTCTGCTACTAGCAGAACCTAAGTGGTAGGAATGATACAATCACGTTGAACCCACCAACACTTAAATATTGAAATATCTGAGAGAAATCACATTTTTTTAGCTTCTAATATTGTGCTCATAGTTATTAGCATTCTAATTTATGTTCCAGCAATTTGGCAGGTACAAATTGAGAGCACAGGCATATATCTATCTTCGAAGCACATCAAACAGATAAAATAAAGTAAAAGGTAAATGATCCCTGGATGGTTAGTTCCAGTCAAAGGTGACTATGGGGTGCGGCGCTCATCTCACTTCAGACCGAGGGAGCTGGCGTTTGTCCACAGACAGCTTTCCGGGTCATGTGGCCAGCAGGACTAAACCGCTTATGGCACAACGGAACACCGTGACGGAAGCCAGAGCACACAGAAACGCCGTTTACCTTTCCGCCACAGTGGTACCTATTTATCTACTTGGCACTGGTGTGCTTTCAAACTGCTAGGTTGGCAGAAGCTGGGACAGAGCAACGGGAGCTCACTCCATCGCGGGGAAGTTGAACTGCCGACTTTCCGAATCCTAAATATGTTTCCTTGAAAGTGAGGTCCACTGAGATTAGACTCAGAATACCTTCTATTTTGGTATTTGGTATTGGCGTTCTAGCTTCGGTTGTTTAGGATGCTTCTTAAATGAAGTTTGCTTTACAGCTGATGCTGACTACAAACATAAAGTCTAGATTATTGATGCATTTGAGTGTAAGGGCAGGAGTGATTACACAAATGTTGTAATGTTATATACGCTGTTTTATTACAGTGCAATGGGTTGTAATTGATTAAAACTTTTTAAATGTTTTGCTTCAGAGCTCTTTGAAACAAGCAAGAAATACGGCATCATTAGTGGTTGTTTTTGTCATATTTACCTATATTATTTGACCTCTAAAATGCAGAAATGGCTTGAATGGCTTGTATTTTTAACAACAAATGTACTTCCACCTAGGAAAAGATTCTTTATGTACTTTAAAACAGTTGCCAGTTACAAAAAGGGTGTCTATAATTTAAGTGTTCATTGCCAATTATTATTACAGACTGAAGCTTTCACACTCTTCTTCGTTGCATTTTTTTTTCCGTTGGAGAAGTATCTTCTTCATTATAGAAGAAAATGCAGGCAAAGGCTTAAAAAATGTATGTTGTGGGGACAGTTGACAGATTACTGTTCGTGGAACTCGATTTTCCAACCCCAGGTACTCACTGGCTCAAAGACAACTAGAGTTGCTCAACCTCTTTTTGTCCTTGTACCTCCGTACCCAGGTGACCATGTTCAAGCAAGCAGAAAGTTGATTTAAACCTCATAACGACATCAGTTTTTAGCCATCAGATCTCTCCAATAAAGGAAAGGGATGTGTTGCATTCTGACCTGTCTGAATTCTCAAGTTACCTTTCCCCCTGCCTTTTCCACAACACAACAGCACCCCAGAATCATAATAGCGTGAAGGGGGGGTGGAGAATAATGATGTAGCTGAAACTAGCCACCAACACAGCCGAAGCTGCCTTTGTTTGTGTTTGCTTCATCTCCAGCGCTCACCCCCTTTTAAATATGCTTCCTCCTAATGTGATAGGAATTAATAGTTATACTACACTGCGAAGCCTATCAATCAATGCCCCCGACTGCTGAATTACCTACTGGTGTCTCTGATGTGTTGCTGCACAGATTACACTTCATGCATCACCACATTCATTTCTTTCACATTACACATGACCGTGTCTTGTCACTGCCCAATTGCCCTCTTTTGGACAGCTTAACTGATGTACTGTATACAATGAACACCACCAACCAAACTTAACAGTATAGAAACTGTGGGGAAAAAATTCAGAAGGCTGAAGCCAGAGTCCAGTGGATGGGTATGTAAGAACAGCTTGTGATGTTTCTTACCAATAAATCTGGAGGTATAATTAACTTGTGCTGTAATTTTTTTTTTTTTTACATGTACAAAACCGGCAATAGTCTGCATGCCTTCTCCTGCTTTTCCCCCCTAGGGTTTTGACTTTATTTTTGTTACTCATCCATATTGTCCATAATGTGCCAAGTAAATTTCCCAGTAGTCTCAACCTCTCTCAGGAACAGTGGGAGTTTGGAGCACATAACCAACACCAACACTTCAATAAAAACCACTAAGTATTTGAGCCTGTTCAGTCATTGCCTGGCATGTAGGATTCTATCAGGAATGAAATCAAAAGGATGCCCCCTCCACTGACCTCAGTGCGGGGAAAAGGTAACAAGTGCACTGAGAGATCACATATTCAGATAAATGCAAGACATCGTGATTCAGTTAATTAATTTTCTCCAGAGGAGAAACCGAAAAAACAACATACGAACAAGAAGGTTGCTCTCAAATCTCTTCTGCTAGGTACCAAGAAACAACTAAACAGGTATTTTGGACAGTAAATGTGAATTTAGGGTTGGGGGGGAGGAGGAAAAAAGTCTATCACTTGTACAGTGGTATCTCGGGTTACAAACACCTCGGGTTACAAACGCTTCGGGTTACAGACTCCGCTAACCTGGAAGTAGTACCTTGGGTTAAGAACTTTACCTCAGAATGAGAACAGAAATCGCAGCGCGGCAGCGGGAGGCCCCATTAGCTAAAGTGGTACTCAGGTTAAGAATGGTTTCAGGTTAAGAACGGACCTCCGGAACGAATTAATTTCGTAACGAGAGGTACCACTGTACTCAGTTATGGAGGTGTGTGTGTGTGGGGGGTCACAGTAATACGGTACTTCTTCTGATAGCCCCCATAGCTACTGTTTTCAGAAGATTGCAGGAGGCATGTTTTGGCTAAATTCAATGGGCGTCAGGAGATGGATTTCATTAAGGTCCCCCTGATATTTCTCCCTGCAATTTGAGTGCTGTCTATATATTCTCTCAGAACAATCTTCTCAGGTTAAAGCACTCATACCCATTTCACAGGTAATGCTGCTGCTGAAACTCTCTATGGGATGCCTATTGAGTGCCAGGTTTGGAGGTAGGGGGCAGAGTCTCACACACAGCCTCACAGCAACATGCTATGTTCAAGACATCCAAACAATATGAAGTAGAGATATTATATTTTATTTCCAATTTTCTTCTTCTTTAAGAATGTTAAAGCTTTCAAGTTACACTGAACTCTTCATCTGCGTAACTTTTTAAGTTTTCTTATGTGCTTTTAAGGTTGCATATTCTTACACAAAGCTAACTGCGCTGGAAAGCATCGGTTCAACTATTCCCTGGTATCAACCATCACTTACCTGCTGCACAAAATAAAGCTGTTATAACACAGACTTGATAAATTCACAAGGCCTGAAATTCAGTTTTGGAGGTTTCACTAGGACAAGGAACCTAAACCTAATTCTCCAAGAGGTAGATCCATCCATTAACTAGAAAAGCGCAAGACACTCAAAAGTGCTTTCCCAGTATTACGGTATATATTTCTCTAATGCCGGGTAGATTTGTCAGATTAGTGTGAAGCCTGTGAACGCTTCATTTCACAAGGCAGCAGTCCTCAACATGCCACACATACCTTGAGCAAGTGGCTGCAATGGCAAGGTAGGCTGGCCAGGCTGAATCGTCAGCAGACCCTGGCGCTGCAAAGACAGGAGGTGCTGTTGCTGCAGTTGTTGCATCTGCAAAAGCTGCTGCTGAAAGGCCAACTGCTGTGAAGTCACCTGTTGCTGCTGGGGCTGTGAAACAAAAAGAAGAAGAAGAAGAAAGGAAATTATGGGTGGAATCCAACATAGTGCCAAGTGAATGTTTTGTCAGTAATGATGGCTGGAAACAATTTTGTGTGGGGAGAGAATCCCATAACCAGAGCACCACCCTGTAGCAGAACATATACTTATTGCTGCAAAGCAGACCTGCACAACTTGGGTCCCACTATAATAATAATAATAATAATAATAATAATAATAATAATAATAATAATAATAATAATAATAATTTATTATTTATACCCCGCCCATCTGGCCGGGTTCCCCCAGCCACTCTGGGCGGCTTCCAACAAAACAGAAATTCTAAAATACAGAAATCCATCAAACATTAAAAGCTTCCCTAAACAGGGCTGCCTTGAGATGCCTTCTAAAGGTCTGGTAATTGTTGTTCTCTTTGACCTCTAGTGGGAGGGCATTCCACAGGGTGGGTGCCACTACCGAGAAGGCCCTCTGCCTGGTTCCCTGTAACTTGGCTTCTCGTAGTGAGGGAACCGCCAGAAGGCCCTCGGAGCTGGACCTCAGTGTCCGGGCAGAACGATGGGGGTGGAGACACTCCTTCAGGTATACCGGACCGAGGCCATTTAGGGCTTTAAAGGTCAACACCAACACTTTGAATTGTGCTCGGAAACGTAGCACTAGCTAAATCTGACTGCATACCAGGGACTTGATAAATGCTGATTTTACTGCCACCTAGGTGTGTAAAACCAAGGGAGATGTCAAGCACATGGCTAGCTACATTTCACAGCTGGTAGGCCATATTCAGCTTGGTGAGTCCAGGAGCACTGGCCTGCTGTATAATCAGTTTCCAATAAGCCAACACATTCAGGGTGAGAAGGTATCTGATTTTGACATGTAAAGAGTATGCAGCGGCCTGATGCCCAGAGGGAGGTAGCATTAGAGTATCTAAATTTAGGCTACCAAAAAAAACTTGCACTGGGTTTTCGGAAAACTGAGTCTGTGTTCCATAGCACTGAATGGAACCCACAAAGTATACTTCTCACTTTTCTAGAAAACCATATGTCTGATTGGTAGGCTTGCAGGGGGCAGGGCTGTATGTACCATATTCACCCTCTCCCTTCTCTGCTCAGTACAGTACCATTGCATCTTATGTGGGGGTTTGGTACCAAGGGTTCCTTGTATATACAAAAACACGTATACTCAAATTCTTGGACCTGTCCCCTTGTGAGCATACTGGGGCTTCTGGAACCGATGCGCTGAGGTCAAATGTTCACTTACGTCTGAGCTGCTTATGCATGTCGGGGTTTTTTTAAGCATGTCTAATTATATACAAAATTCTAATCAAAAAAGTTGCATACATCACATGTACATATAAGAAAGTCAAACTGCAGCAGGAAGAATTACCGACAAAGGAGGAGTGGCAGATGAAATTGGATAAGATGACAGGGAGAATTCGGAACCAGCGAGACCAGAAATTCTTGAAGTAAATATTCGGGAGTAAATATGCAAATTATTTGAAAAACAATTGTAATCAACTGACTATGCTTGTAGGATTACAAGAAGTTTTGTAAGGAGAATTATATGAAAAATTACAGGGGGGAAATCTAGGAGAGTGGATTTTAAGTTAAGGATTATTAAAAGTAATAGTTAAGATAATGAAATGCAAGATCAAGAGATGGAAAGTAGAAAATCACTAGATGTGGTTGACGGAAGTCTTAGGCTTATAGCCAAAATGCTGTATAAGATAAGAGATGTTCTGTTCTGTTTGGAAAATATTTGTAAAAACAATTAAAAATATATTATAAAAAGGGGGGGAAGAAAGTCAAACTGCATGCAGTACTATATTTCTGCTGCATAATTTTGCAAGCCTTTTTATAAGTATTAATAAAATACTAAGCAACACAGTAGGTATTGTTGTATGCATTTATGGGCTGATGACCTTAGGAAAATATAAGGGTATACTTGTATAATATTATACAGATAATAATGCATATACCGTGTTTCTCATATTATAAGACATGTCTTATATTTATTTTTTCCTCAAAAAAACACACTATGGCTTATTTTCAAGGGATGTCTTATTTTTTTCCTCCTCCTCCTCCTGCCGTGGCCGGCATTGCTGCTGCGCCTATCACTATGTCTTATTTTCGGGGTATGGCTTATATTCCTTGAATGCTTAAAAATCCTGCTATGGCTTATTTTATGGGTATGTCTTAAAATATGAGAAACAGGGTAATAAAGCAGGCATCCCCAACCTTCGGCCCTCCAGATCTTTTGGACTACAATTCCCATCATCCCTGACCACTGGTCCTGTTAGCTAGGGATCATGGAAGTTGTAGGCCAAAACATCTGGAGGGCCACAGGTTGGGGATGCATGTAATAAAGCATTAAATGAAAAATGTTTGTATTGAGATTTGCAGGAAACTCCATCCCTAAATGCAGCTAAGGAATTTTTGCATCCCCAGACATTATCCCTCACTCTGATAGTATACTGTACTGTATTTGAATATAACCCAGTCATAAAGACATTAATGAAAGTTTGCTTTGCAAATTGGGTGGGGTGGGGATGACAAGCCTTTGTGTCTGGGTGTGGAGTAGAAGAACTGTGGATTTAGCATTGACGCTGAAAACACATCACAAGCTGAGCATGTGCATACAGACACATTGTTCCTTAATTCTAAGTGTTGTCTTCCCTATGACAGGAAAGCAGGAGGCGGGAGGGGGGGAGTTATGGGGAAAAATAATGTAATATTTGCTAAGAAAGGTGTGGGGAGCAGCACAGTCTTTTTCAAGGTGCTGATCTGTCTGGGATAGCATTGCCCTATAGGTTTGCTTGTTATTTTCAAATTTTTGTGAAGAGAGAGCACAGGCTGAAGTTGCTCGTGAATATATGGAGGGCAGTATCTCAGAGGCAAACTTCTTCATTCCAAGTGTAAGGATGGGAAGAGGCTGCAGTTTCCTAGCCAAAGGCACTCTGCTCACTCAATTCTCTCTCTGTGAAGCCCCCTTTTGTTGTTTTAATGTATTTTTAATATTTTGTTGGAAGCCGCCCAGAGTGGCTGGGGAAACCCAACCAAATGGGCAGGGTGTAAATCATAGATTTTTTTTACTATCATCATCATCATCATCATCATCACCATCATCTTTCCCCTTAGATTAAAAAGTCAGGTCAATCTTTATTGCTTGCTGTAGAGAAGATTTCAAAAAGGCCTGCACTCATCCCGTCCACTCTCCTGTTAACAAAAATTCTCCAGCTTGCTAAATTTCCAACGAAAACCGTAACCTGGCTTCAATCAAACAAACCATAGTTGGTGTTAACCACAGTTTGTCAGTTTGGGTGCCTCAACAGGCTGTGGTTAAGTACAAATGGAAGCGAAAGCTTCTAAGCTTTTCCTTGCGTCGGGTGGGGTGGCTCAATCTTGTCATGCTGAAGTTATGGTTTAGTTTGATGTCTGAACAGTATTAAAGAGAGAGAGTAAACAATTCCTCTGGGCACACCCCATATAGTTCTTTGAATTCTGTCCAAAGTCTGACTGTATCGCTTCCCACTCTGACTTATAGATCATTCATGCAAAATCTGTATGGATTTTATCCTGACAAATAAATGCAACGATGCACATGTTAAAAAAATAAAGAAAGTCTGGGTGATTGACACCCTGCTTCTTCCAGCTTTGTGCCAAACTGGCATGTATGTATGCCATGCGTGGCTTGGGAAGGTTGTTCAGTGCTAAAGCAGACTGCACAGAAATGTCTGGTGTTATGTTTAAATTGGACAGGATTCTTCTGTGCTGGGGCTGGGGGAGGGGAGAATGCAACAATGGAATTGTATTCTCATACTGTATCTTTTTACAAGATACAGTTGGTAGCTCACAACCTTGTTGACAGTGAAGTTCTTGCGAACTTTGGCGCTGAAAAGTCAAAGCGCAGAAAGCAGCATTACACCAGCATATACACTTAATTTTAATGAAAAATATCCCCACGCTATGCTCTATTTACTTATTAAAGAATTGTCTCAGCTATTAAGGCTCCAATTGGCTAATTTATTGCATTTTGCATAGTAGCTCTCTCTGTCATGCAATCAATCAATTCACAGTTCTCTCTCCTGTGTTATTCCACTTAATATATTTTTTTAAACTTCAATGCTTGGGGAGGAGGAGAATTATTCACCCTCAGAAGAAGACTAAGTTGCTATATTCCACTGGGATCTGAACCCTGAACCTCTGAGGTGTAAAAGAACATGTTGCTTTTTCACTGCTGCACCCAGAGAAGCTTTTAACTACTCTGTTTATCACTTCTGACATAAATAAATGAGAAAAAAATCAGACCTTTGAAGAAGAAAAACTTCATCTAATATTGTTAATTAGCCATGACAAACGATGAAATAACATTGTAAATCTTTCATAGAAACAGCCACTAGATTTTAATTACACACATTCATAATTTAGCAAACATCTTATTTGAATGTGTTTAATATGTACAGTACTCAAGGCTTCAGAGTCCTTAATTTTGTTTCACTTAAGGAAGCCTTTAGGTTCTGCTCATCTTGTATTTTATTTGCTTTGTTCTTCTAAAACCATAGAAAATGCCTTTGCAGTTTTGATGAATATCTTTTTATTTATTGCACAATGACATGAGGAAAACTTTGGTTCCGTAAAATATCAATGCACTGTGCCAATGTTTAGCAATTCCTTACGCCAGCAAAAAAAAAAAAAGTTAATGTAGATTTCCTCAGTAATTATCTGAGTGATAGAAAGATAATACAGCACACTAGAACAATAAATAGAAGGAAATTATCTAATATCCCTAATCTGTTAGGAATCATATCAAGGTGGAGGTCTGCAGAGCTTTGTAGCTAACATTTGCAGAAAGAAAGTTAACCCCTGACAGAGAAAAACATATATAATCCATATGGCAGCAGAACTGAGGGAGAGGGGGAAGGGGAGGGAAGGAAGAGTGTGAAAAAACGCATGGCGTTTGAAGTAACTGCATTTGCCTTTAAGAGGTCTATCTGTGCACTTAGATTTTTAAAAAAAGTCCCCTTAAAAACAAGCCATTGATATAAATAGCTAAAAATTAGTTATAAGAACCATTCAGAAAGTATTGAAAATGTGAGACAGTGATTTTTTATTTAATTTTTTGCATCTGATTAATTTGAACTCCCCCCCCCCTTTCTCCTTTATATACCTAGCAGAAATGAATAGACGTCACTAACTGTATTCCTAGGATTCCAAAGGAAAAACAAATGGACAGGAGCGAAGGTGAGTGGAGCTGGAAACCCTCCCCGTTCAACATATACATTAATTCTATTGGGAGAAGGGAAAATAAAATCGGATTGAGAACCAGGTCACAAGTATGTTGGTCAACCAGTGGGCTGACTGTCCCGCAAAACGTCATCAAACCTAGACTAAGGGGGAAATGGCACAAATCTAGATTAACAGTGGAAACCACAAGCATGTAAAGGGATAGAATCCTACAAGTTCAGTCCTTGGTGGTAGATAAACTGTATTATTTTATTATGTTTGCAGTCTCCATGTAAGGAGCGTACCACAGAGCAACCCTGAGTTAAAGCTGACAATGCGAATAATCTGGCTGACTGGCTGGGAGTGGGGGACAAAGGCACTTGAGCACAACAATGGGCACACTTGAACATCTTCCACCACCTTTGAACATCTGCAGATGGTTTAAAGCAGACATCCCCAACCTGCGGCCCTCCAGATGTTTTGGGACCACAACTCCCATCATCCCTAGCTAACAGGACCAGTGGTCAGGGATGATGGGAATTGTAGTCCCAAAACATCTGGAGGGCTGAGTTTTGGGGATGCCTGGTTTAAAGACAGGCAGAATGAAGTTTTTGTGGACCATGGAAGAGCTGGGTGTGGAGAAAGGGAAATATAGTGGTACCTCTGGATACGCACATGTCTGTTTGCCTATCCTTCAGGATGTGAACGCAAGAAACCAGGAAGCATTTTTCCAGGTTTCGACGTGCATGTATGCGCAGAAGTGCTCTACCGTGCCGTGTGCATGTGCAGAAGTGGCATCTCCGGTTGCGAATTCCTTGGGATCTGATCGGAGCCTCGGAATGGATCTTGTGCGCAACCGGAGGTACCACTGTACCATCACCTTGCAGGTGTCCCTGCTCCTCTCACAATCTACCGTATTTTTCCATGTATAAGACTAGATTTTTTCCCTAAAAAAACAATGTCAAAAATTATGGGGTGTCTTATACATAGGGCCATCTTCCCACATTTTCTTAGATCCGAGTCCCCCAAAATAGGGGGCGTCTTATAGATGGGGACATCTTATAGACGGAAAAATACGGTATGTCCTTGCCATGACGTTTCTGCTAGTAACCTAGAAACACCCCTCACTTGCTTGGTTTTTCTATACAGACCCAGGAATGGGGAACCTGTGGCCCTCTGGATACTGTTTGACTACAACTCCCATCACCACTGATCACAGGCAGTGCTGGCTGAGGCTGATGGAAGTTCAAAGTTGTATGGAGTACCATAGGTTGCCCTGCCCTGATATAGGCAGTCCAACCTACAGTGAAGTCGGATACATTCCAATGGTGGTGAAGATGCTTCCAATAACTATTTAAAGCATACCACAGCAACTATACTGACAGAGCTATTGAAACTCCCCATACAACTTCACTCACCTCTGCTATAGAACATATGGCTGGCCCATTGGCAGTTTTCCCGGCAGCAGAAAGCCCCAAATGGGGCATATTGAGGGTGGGGAAGGGGCGAGGTTGAGCCAACCTGGGATCCACAAAAGGTCTCACTGCTGGCAGTTGAGCTCATTCGTGACAAGGAGTAGTCAAAATGATAGGAGCTATTTGTGGCTGTGTTGTTAGTTGCTAAGGCCCAGAGCCCCATACCCATTTATCTGGGAGTAAACCCTATTGAATTAAATGAGACGAACCCTATTGAATTAAATGAGACAGGACTGCACTGTAAGTGGCTTATTTTGCGGGGATTTGGGAAATATTGCCTTCCACATACTTTGTATTAGCAACCAATTTCAGGCCTATTACTCTACCCACTGAGAAAGTTAATTGATTTTCTGTCTGAAAAACCGAAATCTACAGCCAGAACAACAAACATGTAAATAAGCTGAAAAGTCGAGGGCATTTCAGTTTTAAACCAGCATGCCCCCAGATGATCCAACTGTTCCTGATTTTTCCTGAAGTTATTGGATTAATATAAATCACAAGGATAGTTAAACCAGTGTTTAATAATTTGTTCAGCACCTCAGATATTAATCCTTGTGAAAAATTCATACTGTAAAAGGGATGATTTAGTATGAGAACACTCCCTGCTTTGGACATGTCAGGGACTTGCCACTTTATTGCAAGTTAATATTTTAAACCAGCTTTATTTATATAAGTTGACTGATGCCTGTTCTGTTGTCTTCACTGCTATCCTCCAGGAAAAGCTCATGAAAGCTATTTCTCCATTTAAAAAGCCAGGATAAAAAAGTATACAAGCCCATTGTCCAAGAAAGAACTTAAAAGCGATGCACGTTGCCAAACTGTGCTCCCCACCCAGTTACCAAACACAGGATACAAGGCAGCTTGTTTACTTCTCACAATTGAATGCATACAAAAAAGGTCTCGGTGCAGTCCTGTTGTCAGGTCAGTAGTCAGTTGTTAAAATGCTGAAATATCCTGATAAAACTTGCATTTTTGATCCCCTCCCTAAAGCTGCTGTCAAAGGTCTGTTTTCCTTTCTTGGGTTACTCCCTACTGCCTAACATAAATTGTCATAACTACTGGAGGACAAACAGCCTTTTATCATAACAATCTACTTAGCTAGACATGACTGCAAAAAAAGAAAAGGAAAAAAAAGGTGGCTGGGTGGGTAGGTGGCGGGTGGGTGGGGGATGTTTCCCACCTTTATTTAGAAACATTCCCATCATCTTTCCCCCCCCCAGCTCTATTTGATAGACTCAATGGGACGGTGCTTAATAAAACCAAAACACGAGAGAATAGGACCTGGGGAGTTAACAGGCTGAGATCTGGCTGCAACAAATGGTAATGCTGCTAAAAACAGGTTCTCCACCCTGCCGGAAAACTCCTTAATTCTTACTTGCAAAAAACCCCGAGACTTTTTATTTATTTTTAAAAAAACAAACCACTGCCATACATAATGTACTGGTTACAGGTCAAAGATCCATTGCTTTCAGATCTGCTTGGATGCGACTGTGAGCTAACAACAAGGAAGAGTGCAGCAGATTAACACAATTGAGCCAAATTTAAAAATGGTGAAGTCCATAACAAATTTCTCTCATGTGATTATTTAGTTTAGAACCCATGCATTTATACTCATGCCATATGCATGGACACAGACAGGCACATGGCTTACCATGTGCATATTAATTGCTCTTTCACTTAAGAAGATGGCAGTGAAAAACCATCATAGATTTTTTTTTTTTTGCATCGCTTGAAGCACCCCTCACTAAAACCATCTGGTTATTAAAAGAAAAAGCGCCCCCCCCCCCGGGCAAACAGCAGCTAAAAGCAATGGGTGTGTGCCCTTCGCTCTCCTTACATCAATCAATGTTGTAATACTAATTTTAAAATAGGAAGATTTCTCTTATTGTAACTTTGGATACCACAATATCAGGCGTGTGACTACAGTAAATCAGTTGTGATAGATATTGAAATGCCATTACAATGTCCAACCTCCCATCCTGCCTTTTTAACACAGAAAGTATTTTTCCTTCTTCTCCAAGCCATCATCTTTGTGTCAGAGACGCTCTCCTGTCTGACAACAGCAATTTAGAAGAGTTAACTTTTATCGTTCATTCTGCTGTGTAACTTTCCCCTTCAAATTTCTTTATCTGCCCTCTGAGCTCATCTGAACTTTCATGTTCTCCCAGCATGCAGGCTTGCATTCAAAACTATGTCTAATAGACCAAATAAGAGGTTAATAAGAAGTGGCAACAGAAAGAAAAAAATACAATCCCTGGTAACTGATAAGAATGACAGTGGCAGCCCTTTATTGTTTGTCTTCAAATATAGAGTTAAAGATCTTTAAAAAACTAAAATTTGACGCCTTTGAAAAGAAAGAAGCACAAAATAACAACAGGGGGTTATTGCCTGGCAGCCACAGGGGAGAAGCTCCATAATTCTTATTCTCCCTTTTGAAGGTTGTTAGAAATCTGATTCAAAAAAGCAACAGCAGAAGGAGAAAGCCTCTTGAGGCTATAGCCATTTCCTGTGATCATGCATAATGTGCTTCAAAAGTGGGTTTTTACCAATTCTGTTGATCAATTGCACCTCCTTCGTATTCCCTCTTTTTTTTCTTTTTTGCTGTGTTTACATCTGATGCGACTCAATGACAAGCACTGTCTGAGACTGTGAAACAGACCTGTCATGTTGATTTATGGGCGCATCAAACCACGACTTGTCCAAACTGAAGCTCGCAGTTCATTAATTAGAGAGTTGTGACTTTGAAGTCAGCTTTCAGACTGTGGTTTTTAACATTTGGCTTAATTTATATGCTCTTGAATGTGGATCTCTAAGGGAAAAACTGAAATTCCCTTCTTGTCTTTGAACTTCTTTTGACCGCACAATAATCATTTCTTTGTCCAGAGTGATGCCTGCATCCCAGAGTCATTAACGCACATTGAACTGCCACTGATGAGTAAGCCCTACTGAATTAGAAAAACAGCCAGCAAAACAAAGCTGAGAGCATTCTGCACAGTGATATCTCACAATTACATGCCTTCCCTCCCTGTGCCATTTCCATTTTAATTACTGTTAGTCCTTTAGATTTACATTTTAGACATTTTTTAATCTGTTCCCTTTTTTATTATAGTGGCGCCCGTTAACGGGCTATAGTTAAGGTTCATGTCAGCGTTTCCCATTATAACCCCCCCCCTATTTTCATAACGCGACTGTAAAAATTCACACTTGACTTAAAACTTGGTTTTCCACAATAGGGGAGAGTGGTTTGATGGAGGCCAAGAAAGTGTGTGGACCAATCTGGCAATGTGTGCTTGCATAAATCACAACCGCCATGCTGACACACAGCCAACTCAGGTATGGGAGCATCGTGTAATAAGGCACAACATTCTAGGCATCCAACAGGCAGTCATGCAGTGGGCAGGGGGTGGGACGCCTTAATACCAACAGAGTTTCCACAACCCACCATGTATTTTCTAGATGGCCATTTATGGCCTTGAAGGAACACAAACCAAGGTAAAATTTATAAAATACAGAAGAATTCACAAAGTTGCAAATTGTGAAAAGCATATGGCAGCATTAATTCGACTCTCAGTAACAACTGATGTAGAAGGGAAGAGGACCCCACTGTAACCCATAAGTTTCACAATTTCATAAATGTACCAACAATTCCATTTTCCAGCCATCATTTTCAATCATAGATTTTGCTCATGTAATGTTAACTATACATTTTTTGGTCCATGCTCTCTCTCTCTCTCTCTCTGTGTGTGTGTGTGTGTGTGTGATGTTTATTTTAACCAGGCTACTTTAGAGGATAAACCTATTCCTCCCAAACCCAAGTTTCACCTCCATTAGCAAGCTACCCCAAAGCTTGGCTTGGAGCTTCCTAAATCTCTACCTTCAATATCATCAGCTCCTTTGTCAAAGAACTTCTGCCTGGTTTGTCATGGGACCTATGTGCAGGTGATTATGGAGCAGGATCTAGAGCAGGCATCCCCAAACTGCGGCCCTCCAGATGTTTTGGCCTACAACTCCCATGATCCCTAGCTAAGAGGACCAGTGGTCAGGGATGATGGGAATTGTAGTCCAAAGCATCTGGATGGCCGAAGTTTGGGGATGCCTGATCTAGAGTGTTCACAAATGGAACTGGCTTATATTACTGTTTCTCACATTATCCAAACAGTCTATAAGAAGGACATGAGGGCCTCTGTTGTTGCCAGCAACTGGTACTCAGAGGCATGTTGCATCCTAGATCACATACAGAACAGTAATCTGTGGGTGCACAGTTAGAGTGTGGTGCTGATAAAGCCAAGGTTGCAGGTTCAATCCCCATAAGGGACAGCTGCATATTCCTGCATTGCAGGGGGTTGGACTAAATCAGGCTTCCTCAACCTCGGCCCTCCAGATGTTTTTGGCCTACAACTCCCATGATCCCTAGCTAGCAGGACCAGTGGTTAAGGATGATGGGAATTGTAGTCTCAAAACATCTGGAGGGCCGAGGATGAGGAAGCTTGGACTAGATGATCCTCAGGGTCCCTCCCAACTCTATGATTCTAGGTACAAACTGTCTTTCAGAAGCTTGACCTTCATTACTCATCTTCTCACTGCGGAGCACCTGATGAACTTCAGAAGTGCCACAAAATACCCTGAAACATGGTTTGACAATCACAGTTTTATAGCCAAGCACAGCTGTTATGTTAAGGGATAGAAGATAATGCATGCAACATCAGAGACTAGTTAGAAGTGCTTAAATCCTAGTGAGTGAACGGGGCTTCAGAGCTTTGTGCTTCCATCTCCCATTATTTAAATGAGTCTTAACGCTGCTTCACACCAAATGCCTTTTTCCTATCCTGGAATTTGCTTTGGACATTCTGAATAAGAAAGAAGGGGATAGAAAAGAGTGGCAGTTCCTCTTCCTCCGCTTGTTTAGAGAATCCTTCTAAGCAAGTCCACAAAATTTACCAGCCTGAAAAACAGATATACTAGCCTGAATGGAGCTGCCAGAAAACACACGAGAGCTCCACCCCTCCTGCAGCCATGGGTTGCATTTCTATGCATTTGCCTGCCTGAAATCCCTTGTCACTTTGGACTTGCAAGGCTAGTATTTAAATACAGGGCTGGTTTACAATATCCAAAGCAGAGTCCTGGCATCTGACCCTGTGGGGACAGATATGCCATCTTTGTATCTGGGCCCAGATTCAAGCATTCTAGTCAGGTGTAGTGAGGTCAAGCCCATGCATTTGCACAAAACTTTTTTGAGCCAACTTCAAAAAAATCCTCAAAGCTACCCAGAGATTGGTCCCCAGTTCAGGACAATAAAAATGTCCTGTGTGACGCATCCCCTCGGGACACCCCGTTCTATCTGGGTTGCAAGCAATGGCCTCAATCCAAACAAAGTGTGCATGCAGTAATCAGGGCAGCACACACGTAGCGTAGTAAAAGAAGCTGGAATCCATCAATCAACTGTTTGGCAGTGAAGGGGAGAATGAATCCAGCCTCCAGCTCCTTCTTCTGAATAGCAAGATTTCAGCTTTGTTTACCAGGCTACATGTGCACCGTGTTAGCTGTTGGACTGGGGAATTATAGGCACAGAACCACTTTATGCATATTAATTCTCCATTCATCTACAGAGATGTACGTCTGGAGGCTGGGTCAGGGCAAATGAGTACACAACCTCAAAGACTCCAGCAAATACAACACTAGAGATTTTCATTGTGCTACGTTTTGGAAATACAAGTTGTTAGTGCAATCTTTCAAGTAGTAACTTCCAGAAATGCTTTCTTCTTCTGAAAAAAATTACAGCTATAATGTGCTGTTATAACATACCATAGGAAGAAAATGGGAGGACTAAATTGAAGCAGCAGCAGCAGCAGCAGCGCGAATACAGGTTCTTACGTCTAACCCTAAAAGCTGGGACCACCAGCTTCACAACCATTCACAAGATAAATGACGGTTCTAAAGTTGTTATACTTTCTTTCAGGATCTGTGGTTTGCAAGGGAAAATGGGCTTTAGTTGTACCTCTTTAGGCTGTTTTCCGGCATGTTGTTGCTGTAAAAGTTGTAGCTGCAACTGTTCCTGTTGTTTCTTATAAAATTCTTGAAGCTGCTGCTACAAAGGAAAAGAGAGAAACAGAGAGACAGACAGACAGACAGACAGACAGAGAGAGAGAGAGAGAGAGAAACAGAGAGAAACAGAGAGAGAAACAGAGAGAGGGAGGGGGAGAGAAAGAGACTGTTAAGTAAAACAAAGTAGGAGAGCCAATTCAGGATCCCCTTTTGGTGTAATACACAAACTGCGATTTGAAAAATAGCATCCTTTTATCTGTAACAGTCTGACCTTTAGTTTGAAACTCGACAATAAATTCAGTGCACACTGACTATTCTTGGCATTATCATTTGAAAAGTAATCTCCAAAATGAACTGATGAAAAACATACCATTTTCTACACAAACTAATTAAAATAAGGCAAGGAATGACCTTTGGTTGGAACAACAAAGCCAAAATGCCCTTGCTGGGAGAGCCTGGTGAATCTTTATTTAGAAGCAATACATGCTTTCTAAATCATCATTGCATTGTACTGTACTAAGCGTTGTTTGGTATAGGCACAGGCTCCCTGCTTCCACCCACCTGGCCCAATCTCCCAGATAGATAGCTTTTTTGAAAGTTCCATTCAATGAATGAGTGAGTGAGTGAGTGAATGACTAAGGCACAGTGCACAAGGTCAACTTGCAATGGACTTTGGCGTTGCTATACCATTAATGAATTAACCCTGCATAGCTCACTGAGATATGTAAACCTCAAAGTCATTTTTGCATTTCCACTAATCCACAGAGAGAGAACGATATTAATTCATGGCATACATCACAAGTCTAACATGTGTTTCCATGACATGCAAGGGTTTGTACACACTTCACTGTTGCCTTCTTAACTGATGTGCCTAGAAAATTGTTTTCTTTACCACCACATACGTGAAAGCCAATGTGTGAGCCACGGCTAGATGTATCCCACTAACAGGAGATATGACCACAAGGGACATGGCCACTAATATAGTAAAAGTGGACAGGCAACAATTGCACTGAGGTTATAAAAAAAAATTATCCCAGGGTATAATCTATTAAATCTTAAAAGTTCCTGCATTGCAGGGGGTTGGACTAGATGACCCCCAGGGTCCCTTCCAACTCCACAGTTCTCTGATTCTATGAGTCGGTTAGGCTGACACACCAAATAAGCTTTGCAGTGGAGTGGAGTTTTGAACCCAGGTCTCCCATAACTGCATTCTATTCTATTAACAACTGGCGGCCTAAAGGCACCACCTGCTAGTTGTTTTTCCGGGGTGTTTCCTTATATGCTCTGTAAGCTGGAAAAAAAAGTACTTTGACCTCTTGTTTATTCTAACTAGTTATGGCGCAGGTTCTTTTGGGTAGATGTAGGTGAAAAGCAATCATTATAATATATTTGAAAACTTGGTAAAATCTGGTGAAAAACCTACATCCCATCCTAAAAGGATTTCTGACATTCCCTTGAAGAAAGGCTTTGGGAGATTGTGGAATCTTTGGTCCCAGGTATCGTATTTTTGAGAATGCAGTGAAGAGAGGGATATATGCTCAGTCATCATCTAGAGCTGCAACTATTATGTAGCACACATGTGGCAAAGTATGAAGAGAGTTACAACTGGCATAAGGGCCACAACAGATGTATTGTCCTTATAAGAACGTATGTGTGTGTAGATTCAGGTAGGTAGCCATGTTGGTCTGATGCAGTCGAAATATACAGTCATACCTTGTGTTGCATTAGGTTCATCTTGCATCTTTTCAGCTTGCAAATACGGCAAACCCAGAAGTGTATACTTCTGGGTTTCGGCGTGAGTGTGCGCGCAGAAGCGCTCTATCACACTCTGTGCTTGTGCAGAAGCGCCACTCTAGTTGCAGACTTTTCGGGGTGCGAACGGCACCCTGGAACGGATCGTGTCCGTAACTAGAGGTACCACTGTATTAAAAATTGTCCAGTAGCACCTTTGAGACCAACTAAGTTTGTTCTTGGTATAAGCTTTCGTGTGTGTGTGTGTGTGCGTGTTCTATGCCTGCCTGCCTGCCCAATTCACATAGGATGTTTGTCTGCTGTGGAGGAAAAAAATCATCCCTTCAAAATCAGCTCTAAGAGGCTAGTCCTTCAATAGCGGCGTTGGTGAGCTGAAAAGAAACAAGCTGTTTACCTGCTGAAGCATGAGTGCCTGCTGCTGCTGGAGCAGGACCTGAAGTTGCTGCGGAGTTAGCACTTGCTGCTGGAGGATCTGCTGCATTTGCTGGGGAGTGATAACTTGAGGTGTCATCATAGCCACTGACACTGGAACCTAAAGAATTGGGAAGGTGTAAACAAACAAGCAACTCAATATGTTGTTCATCATGGTGGTGGTTGTTGTTTTAAGATAATAAGCACCTCTCTCTTTTCACTCCAAACATTCAAGATCATTCCTCTGGTTCACTTAAGTGACCCATCTTTTACTTCCCAACACCTTGGTTATAATTTAATCTTGACTTGTTTAGTTCACAGAAATAATTTTTAAAAAGCATTAACTGATTACACCTTCTAGATACGTTTCTCTGCCCCCCACCCCCACCCAGTGCGTTATTTTGCAATGGAATTATTTCCAAGAAAACTGAACTATTCATTTGTGTACCTTCCAGAGGCAGCCATCAATTCTAACAAATTTTTGCATTAATTAATAAGTAAGACCCTTCAAACGCAACCACCGGGGAGCCTGAACTTAATGATTTGAAGCAAATGAACGCCATCTCGGCAATATCGAAAACCGCACCTTGTTCCCAAGCAATTTTAGCAGTGGAGTTCCTACAGTGATGTCTCTACCATTCCATATTCACCCAGCATACAGATGGCTTCAATTCTTTCGTATTATGTGAGATACCATTAAAAGCCGCTTTCCATGACATTTCAGTGACAAACAGCTACAGTGATGAACTTGATAGCATTTCATATTTGCAACTGTTAACACGTTTCTGCACGGGCATCTTTGCAAGGAACCTGTACACTGTATCTGAAAGGATGATGTCTTGTTCAGATAAAACACTGACATTAAAATGACAGGCTGTCTTGGCCAAGGTTACACAAATTGTATTCAAGCGGATACCTAATGACAATGCTTTGAATTCTGCAAGCTTTCTAGAATGTAATTTAGCTATTCAAAATAATCACTGCACTTGTGTTTAATTTGCAGACTACATGAGAACCATTTTGTCAGTTCCGGTAATGCAACAAGACTATTTCGCTAGAAATCTCACCAGAAAAAAAGAGAGCAAGCAAGCAAGAGAGAGAAAGATGGGGGGAAGATACAGAACTCACATGACTTTGAATAGTAATATTTAAGCACCTTACTTTTCTTTAGTTTCAGTTCAAACAGATGACAGCAGAAAACTAAAAGCGGTAAAGGATATAGTTTGTTAAAAAGGATCTGCTGTCATCTCATGTATTACAATAAAAGGTAATAACATGTTTTGAACATTTTTATGCACCATGTTTTAAAAAAAATCAGCAGACAATAGCTGATCAGGAGATAAAAGGATTTAAAAAAATATTTCAGGGGAGTAGTAAGCAAGAAAGAGACGCAGTATTAATTTTATGTAACATAATGTCTTAATATGCAGTTTATCTTGACTTTTTCACATGATTTGTCCTGTCATTTGCATAGCAAATTCTCATTCCTAATTTCACAGTCATTATGCACTGATGTCCTGATTTCTCAGCACCACTAATTTTGATGAACTAAAAATGGTTCCTGAAGGTCAGATTCATGTATAGTGAACACCCTCCGATGTTGTTGTGTAGGTTTACACAAGTGTCAGAGACGGTTCTTGTAACGTTAGGACTAGAAATCCACACCAAGAGTTCCCAGCAGCATTACCATTCTGAATTTGCACTGTGCTGCATGTCAGGATAACCTAAAGCAATTGAGAACCCAGTTCAAGACACAGCAGCTCCCTTAGCACTGATATGCCTAAAGATCTGAAGAAGCATAGAATAGTAAGAGTTACTTGAATTTATCTGTGAGGCAAGCCTTAGTAAATACTAGACCAACGGTTGGGTCCTTCTGCTGTACAACCTTCTCAATTGTTATCTGCATTGTGCTTGCATTAGCAAAATAATATATGCCAGCTTGCAGATAAACCTACAAAATTTACTAACTTGCAGAAGTGTTTACTAGCCTGTGGAGGGCTGGGGGGGGGCTCTAACCCTCCTGCAACAGCTCACTGCATTCCATGATGCACATCAAAGAGTGTTCCCCCCCCCTCCTCTAGCAGCTGGTTTGGTTTAGATGCTGAGCACAGAGGAGCTCTATTCTGCCAGCCTGCTCACTCGCCTGCATGGAATCCCTTGACATCTACGGCTACCAGGCTAGTGCCTTAATACAAGAGTGTGCCTTCCCATGAGTTCACGTGTGGCACTGCCTTGCGGAAGCACAGTATAGCTGGAACATATATTGGCTACAGCATAATTCCCTGGGAAGTTAATTCCAGACTCCCACAGGCACAGCCCTCCCACGGAAGGGTAAACACCAGTAGCAAATCCTGAAAGGCAAACACTAGTTTGCCCTAGGGAACTCTTCCAACTCTACAGTTCTATGAAAAATGCAGTATCAGCATGGAAGAATCGTATGTAATTTCGCCCCAAGACAGTAAAACAATGTTATACTTTGATAATACCTATAAGCCATGATCTGCCTTCATCAAGTCATAGAATTGTAAAGTTGTGGCTCCCTTCCAATATGTAGGAATCTTCCAATTTTCCCTATAACGCAGGAATCTTTTGCCCAACATGAGGCTTAAACCCACAACCCTGAGATTTAGAGTATCATGCTGTACTGAGAGCTGGTGGAACATGGGGGATAAAAAAAACTAAGCTGTGAACAATGAAAGCCCCAATTTGTATTTCATGCCTGCCATGAACTGGAGTGGGGCTGGACACCACCAGGCACCTGTTGGGAGCTGCACATACAGCCCCCAGAGCTTCCTGGCCCTCCTTATCCACCACAGGGCTGGCGTTGCCATGCAGCAGAGTGAAGCAGTTCACATCAGGTGCACCATGATCAGGTGGATAGATGAACATAGGAACCGGCCCAAGTTTGGTGGAGGGATGGGGAGAGGCAGACTGCCATTTGGGTTTGGGTTCAGACAGCTAGAAATTGGCACTCCTTCTCCTTACTTGTCTCCATATCCTTTTGGGCAGCGGTGCAGAAGGACAAGGGAAGATAACACGACGGAGGTGCCCATATTGATAGTCAGAAGGAGGCGGTCCCACTTTGGGAGGAAGGGTGTTGAGAGTATTTGGTCCAAGGGTACCTTGAAATCTGGATACTACACAGTCCTTAACTCTAGCCTTCCTCTACTCTCTCCTGGGAAACCACATTTTTTTACCTTCAACAATTTTGTCTACTGAATGCCAAACATGGATCAACATTTATTATACAGTATTAATCAGGAAAGCTGCAACCCAAATCTTGCTTCACGAACTCAAGACAGTAACGTAGGTAAAGTTTTAAATAAAGAAGTTCAAATGGAGCAGAAACTATTGTGGTGTATGTGCGCAACAGCCAGAGATTTATGGATAGCTATTCGGCTTCTCAACTTCGAATGTCCTGTCCAACTTCTTCATGTAACTAGTCCCTAGTAATACTAGGCTTTAAAGGGCTGCTGCAGCATGGATAGGCTATTATAGCCCACACTTTATTACCCATTACTACCGAGGTCATTAGCAGCAAGAGTGATTGTACTGGTCTTAACCTATTGATCATTGTAACTACTATCATTTAATCCTGTGTTGAATGTCTGGAAAGCTGCTAAAGGCACACAAGAGAGAGTGCTCTAGCACTAAGAAATATAGTCAAAGCTTGGAAATTACACTTTGATTCATAAAAACTAGCCAGTGGTTTAAATCAATAGTATTTAAAACAGTCATGTAAGTTCTTAACTACAGTCTCTAATATTTATTGGTCCCTGTTTGAGTGTATTCCGTCAAAACTGTACTTATTTTAGAGACTATGCAGTATATCACACATTGCATCACAGTGAAATAAGAAACCTCTGTCTGCTCTTGATGTTAAAGTAACAGGACTTCAGTCCCGAGTGGCTGAAATTCGAAGATACCTTTTGCAAATGGCAAATGCTTAGAAAACATCCTAGTTTAAATAAGGCCCACTTTAAATGAAAGGAAGAATGAGATCTCATCACTTGAAAACACCTCTGAAAGGCACCGATCCACAAACTATTTCCTGATCAAAATTTTCTTTATTATGAGTACTCCGGAATAAACTAATTGTGATGTACATTAAACTGAGTGTGTTTTATGCCTTTTATCAATCATAAAAGGCACTTTCACATAAAAAAACAAATGAGTACAATAGAATTAGCTTACTTCTTCAGGGGGGTGGAAATATAAATAGGATGTTTGGATTGCAACCGTGTACACATTTACTTGGGAGAAAGTGTCAATGGAACTTACTTCAAATAAATCTTGCACCATTAGTGTGCTAGCTTTGCCCTAGAAAACCACCCTCAATTCATGGCCCTATTTAATGACTTTGGTTTATTTAGCAAACTACATGCAATCCTGTTGACAGATACTCACAGGGTGTGGTTAGGTACCCAGCTGCATTTAGAGTTGGCAGTGAATGAAAAATACAGCTGCTGCCCAGCTATTATAATTCTACTATTATAGACCTGCTGACATTCTAATACCATCAACGGCAAATATGCCTTTAAATAAACCAGTTGGTTCCAGGTTTATTTTTATTTTCCCAATCCATGCCTACATTTTTCTTGAGATTTCCACCCGCTATATTTGCCCACTTCACTTCCCCCCTGAAAAATATTCCATTATTTTAGTCTTAAATTTTGCCCGAGTTCATCTTCAGGATAACAATCGTAAGACTACTAGTGATGTGGCACTTTCCCACTGACAGATGTAAATGAACCATCATCTAAAATTTCACCTCTTCAATTAGACTGAATGCTAAATAAAGGGTTTTTGCCAGTCCATAAACACATCAATTACTATTTTATTTTTCTTCAATTTAAAGAAGAAATCGTCATCACTCCCTGACTTTAAAAAGAAAATATTTTTCAAGTTTCATGATTTATCCTAAAATACTATAACAATGCACAATTAATCTTGCAAACTTAAATTCAGAAATGTGTTTCAAATGGCATCTTGATTTCTTGTCTGAGAATTGATTTTCGTGAAATGTATGTAAAATAAGCAACTGTGTGTAACCAAGAAAAGAAAAATTCAACTGTACCAACTTTGCAAGGGCAGTGTCAACAGAATTAAGGTTACCCTCTACTAATATATATGCAGGTTTGTAATTATTATAATTAGTGTGAATGAAGCATTCAGAATGATGCTCAAAACATTTTGTTGCAGTACTGTGTAGGTTTTCACTAAATCACATTACCCGTATCTCACCCAGGACAGAACATTTCTGACACAATATTTCAGGTCTTTGAAACAAAAACAATTAAAAAGAAAAAGAAACTTCAGGGTGCTGGAACCATTCATGTGGAAACCATGATTCTGTTTCACTATGCAAAAGAGAATTTCACTTTTAAGACTTCCCTGTTTTCGCCCATAACACTGTACAGAACATTACGACAGGTACTGTTTATTATATTAATGTAAAACCAGCTAAGTAGTCAGTCATTAGCATAACTGTTCTCTCCTCAACAATACAACCTCCTATTAAAAAGGGGAAGAGAAAAGAGAGAGAGAGAGGAAGAAGCTCTTTACAATTCAATTAGCATTTTATTTTTTATCATTTTGTTTATTGCATTTCACCAAGAGTAGGAGTTTGACCAGACATACACAATTGAGCATAATAGATTCGCCTGACTTGGTAAATAATTTCGGGCTTCCCACCACGTTAACCCTTCTTTACCAACTGTGAGACAGACAGAAAGGAAGAAAGAAACATGAAGATTTGGTATTTGTTTAAAATATGAAACCTTGCTGCAACCTGGTCCTACCTGCCAATTCTCATGCATACCAAGCACCCTAATTGCTGAAGCTATAATACATACTCATTTAATTTGCATACAAATATAAAGTTTGCATAAATTAAGTATCTTCTACTTTAACAGGAGTGCTACAGTGGAATCTATAAAGCAAAGCTACCCTTAGTTTAGGCGCGGGGGGGGGGGGGCAGTAGCGGAAGGAAAAGAACCATTAAACATTTGCTATTTCTCAAACCTAACCTGCTTAATAAGGACATACTACACATTACTAAAACTAATTGTGTGTGCGTGTGTGTGCGTGCGCAAATTGCTCTGTTTCTTTTCAGTTTAGCTTTTAAAGAAAACCTCCGATGAGATCAATATTGATTTATAAATTCTTAAGCCTATCTACATACAGTCAAGAGGATACAACACCTTGCCTGTTATTTTTTAAAACATTTGTACGTTGTGAGATTTTAATAATACAAGGCTGAGAACGTCAATACAGAGAAATTTAAGCACATATTATTTTCTTCTGCAGCAGGTACTGGAAAGTGCAAAATCAGCACCACCAGAATCATTTGCAGCACTAGCCTGTGGCTTTGCTTTCTGCTGCTTCTCTTTTAAGAGTTAAAAATGTGGTTCTATTTTTTCTTCTGGGTTTGGGGAGTGGATGGGTTGGGGGAAGGGGGTATACGTGCAATGTGTACCGACTAATGTAATATTAATAAGCAATTAAAATATGGCGAACTTACTGAACCAGTTTACTCTTAATCACACACAAAGAAAGCAGTCAGATTATGACAAGATATATTCAGATTCTTGTTCTGCTAAACACTCATCTAGAGGGTGTCACTTTATTCAGAACTGCAGCCTTTACAATACTTGTAAAAGTTTATTTGCTTAAGTGTGCTGCATTTCACACCTATCACAGGTGCCCTCATTTGTGCATCAGAATCTAATTTACACTGCCTGTGCTGATCTGTAATGACAAAACATCAGATGCTCCTTTTACAATCTTGCTATTCGCTGCTTTACTTCTAATGAAGACACCTTCCAACCAGCAAGCTCTCTGCATGTTAAAGGTCAAAACACTTTCTTTAAAAAAAGATGCCTTGCAAAATGAAAGCAAACGGGGGAAACCCTAGAAGAAAACCTTCACATAAAGTGGTGTGACAATTAAGAGTAATTGTGCAAAATAAAAAGGCTACCTTTCCTAAAAACGTGTGAAAAAATAAGCTGCCACTACTGATACAGGTTATATTGGGGGGGGGGGTTTCAAAATTTAATGTATTCTCCCCTGTGTCATCTTGTTTTGTCAAGACATCAAATAGAATTGGAAAGTACAAAATAACAAGCCCTTGAGAAATCACAGAAGCCGACCTTTTTGATGTTGTTGGTTTACCTTGTTCTCAGTTATTTGAACAATGATGTTTTAGATTTAAGGGCAAGATAGAGCTTAAAAATTAGAACATGCTATCAGCTATTGTTGTTTCGGTGTCCTTAAGCTTTTCCTTTAGAAAAGGTAATATAACATCTTACCAAACCACTGAAAGGAACTCCACCTCAAAAACCTGCATAGAATAATTAGCAATAATGGATGCTTGTTCAACGTTCATTCAAATTTCTCCCTCACCCCATCAAATGCAATACGGACAAGAGAGGAAACTGCACTGGAAAGGTTAACAAAAACAGGCTACTTCATATAAGTACTTGATTCCTTTTTTTTTTAAAAAAAAAGACACATCAGGCAGCTTTGCAGATAATAAGTATGTTACACCCCCCCCCCAAAAAAAATCCTTCCTCTGCACATCAACTCTTGAAAACAGATAAATAAACATAGGGACAAAAAAAAGGGGGGGTGACACCTTATAAAAAAATAAAGGGCATTTCAAATGAATCCTGAGTTTCACAGCAAAGCTAATTTCCAGCAACACAGCCCTGCTTTCAGTAAAACAAACAAACTGCTTACAGCCGGCCAAGCTTCTCACCAAACACTATCAAGTTGAGACTGCGGGTGTCAGAACTTTCCCACAATCGAGCCAGACAGGTGTGGATGGGGGTGGATGAGGCGGCTGGGATTCCCCCTCTTTATCCTTTTATTTTCCCAAGCACAGTGGTTGGGGGTGTGTGTGAGAGATAAGATCACAATGCTTACCTATCAAGTAATAAACATTTCCTTGAAGAAAAACCAAGGTGTTTCTGCCAGCTAAAAAACAGCTGTTGATACTGTGCCTCTTTTCCTCTGCCTCTTTGCTCTATAAACCTTTAAGTTCAGCAAGACTTTCTTACCTCTGAAACGGACTAAGAGTTCGCAAGCATCTCCCCCAAAGTATCAGCCTGCTGCACTGTCAACAGCTACCCATTTATACTTCCAGCGCAATAAAAAGAACCAGAAATATAAGAGGAAGAAACCTGGGGTTTTCCCTATGCCTTTCTAGGTATACCAACAACTCCCAACAGCAGACTGCTCAAGAAGGTAAGGGAATTATTACATGAACATATTTGCTCTGTGTCTGTAACAGTTTAACATACCAATTTTGTCTGCAATATATAATCAATAGACTTCACTGTCAACATATACACACACGTTATCTATTTTGTTTTATTTGTGAACATACCTGAGGAAGCACAGCTGTGCATATTACCATCTGCAAGAATAATAACTAAAAACAAAACCTGGCCACTTTCCAGCAATTGTCTATTAAAACTGAATAATGGTGATGCCACAAGTTTCTATAAGGCTGCTTAATAATTTTCAGGAAGCCTTGGATTTCAGTGAGGAACAGAGACGACATACATAGGTGTGAGGGAGTACTAATTTATCTGTCCTGGCACAGATTATCTAAAATTTCCCTCTTTAAGATGTTCCCATTTTGAAAAACTGCAGGCAGAGTTCGCATCATGCTATCAGGCAGACAACTGTGTGAAAAGCTATAGAAAGTTATGATCTCATGTCAGTTTAATTGCATCACTCCGATGCTATTGTGCATGGCACCTCCTAATTCTCCTTATATCACAGGGGTGGGTGGGTATGTGTGTGTGTGTGTGTGTGAGAGAGAGAGAGAGAGAGAGAGAAGGGAGTAGAGTAGGGGGAATGTGTATTTTAAAAAAATAACCAAAACCAACAAATGGCGAACAAAACCTCAGAGAGAGAGAATAACTCCCTATCATAAGCTTTCTGATGATTTATGGTTTACTAACTCAGCAAGGTTACGCAACACTGCATGCCTTTTTAGATGCATTATTTGAGCCAGTTGAGATTTAATTAAGATCACAGCCTCCAAAATCCCTGTCAAATGAAAAATTCACAGAAGACAATGCACTATATATCCCCATGCAGATAGTCTCCTCTCCACGACTCTGGAATAACATAAGTTAATCCTTGTTTCTATGGTGGGAGACAAAAGTTGACTAATTTTGTTTTCTTTTGATGCTTGTGTTGTTTTCTGGTTTGTGTCATGAGATCATTCCTTAGTAATGGGGCAGAAGGGGGTGGGGGCAGTGGGAGTGAAAGAATGAGAGGGCAGTGGGAATTTGCAGAAATGTGTCCCAATACAGCAAGAGATATATCTTGACTTTCTAGCAGCTCTGCTGTGATGTCATCATGTTTTCACTTAATTAACCCCTGATGGTGCAGGCAGCATTTTATGGTACAAGTCCATTTCTGACAGTGTGCTGGCAATGGGCATATAGGCACTTAACTATGTTGTATTGGCAAATAAAAATCAACAAGAAAAATATCTGAAATGTTAAATCAGACAGATTATGTTATTTATTTCATTATTTACTAAAAGCATTCACAGCGCCCATCCCTTCACTGGAAGATCTCAGGGATGGAAATATACAACCAACAAAATGAAGTTAACAATATAAACTAATGCAATAGTTTAGGGGAAAGCAAAACAAACCAAAATACAGTAAAAAAAAGAGAAATCCACAATAAAATCGCAGATCCGTAAAACTATAAAAGCCAGTGGCAATCTCCTAATTTCAAACTTTCTAACCTGGGGCCCCTTCCCCAAGGCATGTCTCGATTTTATATGTTGAGAAGCATACAATGCTGAATGAGCTTCAAACCCCCTGATTAAAAGCATCACCTTCCCCCCCCCCCCCCCACTGGGATGCGTTTTTATCCCTAATAAGGTTTATCTGTGTAACAAATGCAGGCCTGGAATTTTTAAAGTGTTATTTTTAAATGGAGGCTCACAGGCAAAGAGTTTACCTCTTGCAGGCATATATTTCTATTTGCATTATCTTAATATCTTTTTGCTTATCTCAGGGTTTAAAAATGACAGGTGCTAGCAGTCTTTTGTTTGACAGGCCCCTACACAAATAACTGTCTTGCCTGAAAGGGCTAATGCACTACTAATGAACAATAAATCAGCTTTGATTATAAAGTGTCAGGCCAATCAGTTTTCAGTTCAGCTCTATCGCATCCTAGGCCAAATCAGCTATACTGTTTGGACAGGGTTTGTTTTCAGATTTACATCCTTATCAATGCAATTTTGGAGAGGACCGGGAAGGCAGTATGATTATTTAAAGCTGCCTAAAACAGAATGTTTATCTGTTTCTTGAAGGGAAGCTACAGTAGTAGAAGATCAGCATTGCTTCAAGAACAAATATCTCACATTGCTACAAGAATAAAAATGTATCACAAAGCGCTCATACGTTTAAGCCACCCATCTATACATGTATCTGCTCAGTGTGTGTGTGTGTATATATATATATATATATATATATATATATATATATATTCTGTTCAATCTGAACTCGAAGTGGGCAAGAAACGTAAGTGTATTTACATTAAATCTACTTAGAACCTGATCGTGAATAGCCCATATCACTAATCCTGCTGGAGCTGTTACATAAGATTACAAGGCACTTATGTGCATGCATTTATGTTTGTATCTTGCTATCTAGACACAGATTTTTTTAGATGTTTCAAAGATTTAGACCACTTTTTTAATATATATATATATATATATATATGTGACATTTCCATGTTTCCTACAAATACAGCAATTTATGCCACTTTAATAATTATACATCAACAGCACTTTAACTTTTTTCAGAAACAAATCTTATTCATTTAGAACAATCATTTCCTGCTCATGAAGCTTGCCTTCACTATTTTTTTAATGCACCATCTTCAGAACACTGCTATCTATTTCTAAAACAGCGCTTTACATTTAATTCCCCACTTTCTGCAAACTTTCCACAAAACAAATGCATATTTGACCTATTCAGCTCCTCTCCTCTCTCAACTATGTCAGGTATGAAAGAGTTAATCTCAAAGAGGAAGCATGTATGTGCACTTTGCTCTAAACTAACCACCCACTTCCTAACAGTTCCCTCCTCCCTACTACCACCACCCCTTAGAAAAATAATCTCATTTTGCAGAAAAATTCAGTACTGCAGGACTGACACTTAGCTTAGTTACAGTTAGATCCAGTTACACTTATTGCTTCAGAACACATTAATACCAGTCGGTGTAAAAAAGAAGAAGAAAGAAACACCTTCCCATACTTAATTTCACGTGGCAAATTGACTGGCAAGTAAAATCAAACACTTAACTGTGCCTGGCACAGCATTTCACAGATCTGTAGTTTTACCCCTTCCCTTTCTTTTTCCTTTTCACAAAATACTATGAAGACACCCAAGCCACAAACACTGCAAAGAATTCAGTAAAAGTAAAAGCAGAAGACAGCAATAGAGAAACAATAATATTTCTTTAGATTCTCTTAAAACATCTTCAGTAAACAATCACACAGCATTCTCTTAAATCTAACTCCTCGCTAAGCTTTGCACTTGCTACAAGAGAGCAGTACAGCAGTAAATAACAGAGCATGCATTGCTTTCGTTCCCCCCCCTTCAAAAAATGTTCCCAAATCTTTCCCAAACTTCTGGATATGGAGAAAAGCAGGCCTGCACACTGTCTCTTTCTCTACCCCACCCCAAAAAGTCTGTTTTTTTTTAAAGCACCTCCATAAAACTCTTGATCAAGAAGTTGGTAAATGACAGATTTCAAATGGAGACTCAAGTTTAAAAAAGAAAACGAAAGAGAGGGAGGGAGAGATAGGAAAACAGCCTTTGCAAAATTGAAGACCATTATTATAACTCTGCATAAAGTAAGGTTTTTTCTCTTAAGAAGAAAATCGTAAAATCAATCATATTGACAAACCTGCCAAACTCCATTTAGCTGCCACCACCACAAACAGAGTGCTGGGCCATGAAGCTTCTATTAAAGCCTTGTTGTACAGTCTCTAGCTTCCTCAGGTTACAGACAGATTGCACGCACAAGGGTGCTCCTGGGCTGACAAGATGCAAAACTACCCAATCAGCCACGCCCTTCTCCACCAATCACAACCAGCCTCTAAACATAATCAGTTCAAACACCCCTACACAATGGGCCTCCTCGCTCTCTCTCTCTCTTTTCTGACAGCAGGTGAAATAATGCTTTTGTGAAATAACGCTTTTGTCTCCAACGCAACTACAGTTAATTGCTGTTAACCCTTTGACCCGACTGTGTTTGTATCTGCACGCTAAAAAGCAGGGCAAAGAGCACACACTTACTCTGAATCAAAAGACCTCTTCCAAACTATTTCTCCCCCCCTCCACACACACACACACACACACACACCACCATCCGAAGCCAACCCCCACCTCACCTTCCCAAAACAAAAACAAAAAAACCAACCCCTATATTTACTAACAGAAAGCAGCTTACCAATCTAACCTTTAAAGAGCAAAATTTGTTCGGCAGAGGCTACATGACACTAGAGAGCAGCAAGCTAACGCAAGGCTTCACAACAATCAGCTCAAATTGGATAGGCCAGAAAGAGATAATTACATGCTGAGGGGGTGGGTGATTTTGTACTGCAAAACAGTCCTTCCGGGTGGGGATGTAACTTTTACACACTCTATGCAAAATTCTTACTGTTCTTTTACCAAACTCTTGTCTTTTGGAGTTTTTCTGCCTCGTGCAGATTATGTATGACAGGATTTGTATGTGCCTGTACGTGTATATTTTCTTTCTCGCACACAAACACAAATAGCTCTCCAACAAGAGTTTGCGCAAATTATCAATCTGCCCGGCCTATGTAGGGAACTGCAACCCACCCCTTCTAAACAAAGCAAAAGGAAATGAATCACATAGTAGGGAATGATAATATGTTAAAATGTGCTCACAAGACACAAATGTATCTGTTATATCCCGCAGATCAGTGTTTTCAAAATAAAAGAGTTTTATTAACCTGTTGTTAAGGGTGCCAAACAAATATTTCTGAACTTGGTAGCAGATGATGACTTGGTCTGTGCCGGGACATTTGCGATACTTGGTTTGATTATTCTGGGTAATTAATGCAGAACAATCACTCAATGTGTCAAATATCCAAGAAGAAAGAAATACTATTTTGCCTTAATCATTAATCCAACCCAAATGAAAATACTGGTCTCTCTTTTTTGTTTTTTATCCATGGAAACTATAACATAAATATATTTCCACTCAACCAAGGGCATTTAATACTAGATTGGTTCATTTCTTTTCAATGTTATCTACAAAGAAGGGCCAATCTGACTTTTAATATATATAATTGAAGAAACTGTGTGCAGTTTGCAGTTTTTCAGTTATTTCCTTAGCACATAACTGAAAAAATTAAATGGGCTAATTACCATTAGCAGTCACAATATGCATTATTTACAAAAGCCAAGAACACCAAACAACAAAAGGTGGGGGGCTGCTCACAAGACAAAGGATCCAGCTCACTGACAACTTGTGATCTTGTGATATGGATTGCTTTCTGTTGCTTGAAGTGTTTTTGTATTAGATAACAAATTAATGAAATGTTTTGTCCAGGTCACTAAAAAGTTGACCCCCGCAACCCCAGTTATGAATATTTACAAGATCTTAAATCTGCCAGAAGGAACCTCCATGAATGAGAAAGATCCTGGCTTTTAAATCAATAGGCACAAGTCAAAAGATAAATCTGGGTATCAAGAACATGGGAGCTGATTGTAAATATCACACAACCTTCTTTGCAAGCTGCACGTATTATTTAAACAAAAATTATAGAGAGAATAATGATGGGGGTTAAAGTGAAATAATAATACCTGTTTATTTTATATCCTTAGAGGCTGCAGGTGTTTGAGTGCCTAAAGGTGTTGGGAGGGGAAGGAGGGAGATGGAGGCTATTTAGTTAACGCTTTTCACAGTATTTCCACTTGCAGATCTCCGTTTTGCTACTCTGTGCTAACTGCCTCTTAGATTCATGATCATATAACTACCTTGTGGCAAACAAGCTAGCAGTATGCATTTTAAAATATTGTTCATACAGTATTCTTCATGGTAAAGTGCTCTGTAACTCTTCCTTACCACAACTTGATGTGATACAGCCTTTCAACTCCATGTTATTGATAAGAGAATGTAGTCCAAATTTCAGAATGTGGAAATGCGGTACAACACACCTCAATTTCAGGAGCAGAGGCTATTATTCTTCCTCTTGCACTATGTTGACCCACAAGGTTCACTAATCTACCTCACAGGACTGTTGTGAAGATAGAAATGGGGAAACCAAAAATGAAATTATACCTTAATGTCACAACTTATGTGCATTTAACTTGTGCACATTCAGCTTTGTGCATTCGACAAAAAAATAAGAAATAAATAAAAATATGGCAAAAAGAGGATGGACATCAAGGAAAAAAAGACTTTGGCAATCCCACCCACCGCTGCATTTGCACCACTGCAGTTTTGACTATGCTACACGATTTTAGCTTTATGCTCTATCCCTGGAACCGTTGTAAGTTGAGAGCCGCCTGTATATACACACAAAGGTCAGGACTACTGAATAACTGCAGCACAATTAGGACAGAATATGGGAATCAAGAATGAGAGCCTGAAAATGGAACAAACCACACATAAATGGAACTTTCCTCTTTGTACACACCACAGTCTCCTTGAACTGAAGAAGGGGAATTTCCAGCATACTTGCAATCTATACTTATTAGTGATGCTAAGAAATCTTAAACAGCATGGTCCCAATTTATCTAAGTGACCTCCTTCACCTTATTTTGTATCACAACACCTAAAATTCACCAAGGGGCCATCTTCCATTTTCATTTTTGACAGCCAAGTGGCTTTATTTCTTTACCCAGGTCTTTTTATTTCACAGAAAACCCATCTACATACACATGCACACAATGGGTATTTTAAGGCATTGGGGGGAAACTGCAGCGTTGAAAGGTCACTCCAGGTCTGCTTTGGGATCTCTGGATGCTGCAGTCCTGCATATGCACACAGAGAAGAGCAAGCTGGGGCTGAATCTAGAGTTTTCTGAAGAAGGAGGCTGGCTTGTTTGGTTCCAAGGTGGATTAGTTGGTTCGGGTGCTGTTTGCCTATTGTGGTGCTTGTAATGGTTGTCTATTGTGGTGCTTGTAATGGTTCCTGTGGCTCAATGTCCATTTATAGGGGGGGGGAAAGCGTTTCCACCCTTGCTTCAAATTATAACCCGTAAACTAATATTCTCTCTACATTGAAAATATAGTAACGAGCTCATCCACCACTTTCATCTTGTCCAGGATCAACTGACCATGACAGATATGGTTTTTATGTATAGACAAGGATTGTGGCACTCATGGTTTCTCTCTCCTCACCCACCACTGTCAAACCTATTACTTGGTCTCCATCATTCTCCACCTTCACTCACATATCCAGAGCTTTAAAACTTTTTTTACTGAACTTTAGTGGTTGAAAGTCAGTGATTCTAGTGAGGAGTGTGATATGGCTTTAGGAAGATGTGGGGAAGATACGTGGGGGGATTTCAGGAAAGGTAGGTCTACCATGGGATACAGTAACTAAGATGGAACTTCCATGTTCCAAGGCAGGGTACTTGTGAGTAAGCAAGTACAGGGGACAAACAACAGGGCATCTGCCCAGCTACCATTGGGAACAGAATGCTGCATGACAATGACGACAAATAATTGGTTTTGTTTGGGAGCAATGGTGCTTAATAAGGTATTTCCAAAGGTAGGGATAGCTATTGATTTCGGAGGGTATATATTATACACAGATACACAGACGCAGATCCCTCGACATTCTGGCGAGTCCCAACATACATCCTATTTCTAGTGCAATGTGGATTTCTTGTCGGTTTCTTTATTTTTTTCATTTTGCGTGTAGGAGGAATTGCCGTGTATATTTTTATTGCTTGGATTATTATAACCTGCTGTTTTGTCAGTACTATTTACAGGTTTATCCCAATAGAGTGTGAAATTAACATTCTCTAAAACTGGATCAGGTAAGCATTCATAATGCGGCACAGGCTCAGCTTCAAGTAGTCCATGTTTTATTGCCAACTGTCTACAATACAATTTCTGTAGCTTGATTATACCTTGACACAATCAGAATGCACAAAGGCAGCACATCCAGTGGTTTACATGATCCATGGTTTCCATATTTCTGACACAGACCTGATTCCAAAACCTTGGTAATGTGTTCTTATAATTATCTACAAGTGTGACATTATCCCCAGTTGTAAGAATTGTTGAAAATTAATGGAATTCAGCGATACTAAGTGATAAGAAAGACAACAACTATTTAGGAAGAGGGTGAGCCATTTGCTCTCCTTCCAAATCTTCAGGCAGAATTCATATAACTGAATACATAGTATAAATGACACATGGATTATAACATGCATGCACACATAAAATATGTATGCAGTACATAAACACATTTATTCATTTGATGACAGTTGTGGAACACTTAATAGTAATTTGGCAAGGCAATGAATCCTCATGCATCCAAATGGTGTTGGGGACATTCTAAATGTTTGGATAAGCCACAATTCAGATAATAGGTCACCTTATTTAGAGAGAGAGAGAGAGAGAGAGAGAGAGATTTGAAGCTACACAAGTTACCCAAATATAATTTAGATAATGAGAATATGAGTAACCTGGGTTCACAAACTGAGTTTTTCTGATGTTCCGGTAAATATTATTCATGTAAGACGGTAGTCATAATGAAAAAGGAATATGGTGAATTGATCAACATGAGATTTATTAATTTGCCTTTGCTCAATCTAGTTTTGCTTTTCAGCAAGAGACAGCAATGCAGGCTTGCATTAATGTAAACTACTCTGATTACTCTGATAGGGACCCAGGTGGCGCTGTGGGTTAAACCACAGAGTCTAGGGCTTGCTGATCAGAAGGTCGGCGGTTCAAATCCCTGCAACGGGGTGAGTTCCCGTTGCTCGGTCCCAGCTGCTGCCCACCTAGCAGTTCGAAAGCACATCAAAGTACAAGTAGATAAATAGGAACCGCTCTGGCGGGAAGGTAAACGGCGTTTCCGTGCGCTGCTCTGGTTCGCCAGAAGCAGCTTTGTCATGCTGGCCACATGACCCGGAAGCTGTCTGCGGACAAACGCTGGCTCCCTTGGCCTATAGAGCGAGATGAGCGCCGCAACCCCAGAGTCGGACACGACTGGACCTGATGGTCAGGGGCCCTTTACCTTTATTATGATTGGATGCTGAACAAGTTGGGGTCCTGTTCTCCACTAGGGTGGAGAGGAAGGGAGCATCTGTCCGGGACTCTCCTTATTTGCCTCTTAAAGTTATTCCACCTGTTATACAGCTGTAATGTAAAGCTGTCACTAGGACTGGGGGAGACCCATGAGAGAGTGCAGGATTAAGGCTTCTCCCACAGGGTTGGGAGCTTTAGGTGTGGAGTCAAGGACACACCTCTCTGTTACTCGCTGGATTTATTCCAGGACTGCAAGCCAGAGCAGAATCTTCTCCCATGTTGAGATTACAGAGATGGATCAAGAAAATAGCAGCATCAAAAAGGGAGGAAGGCATATAAGATTGGATGCTTTATTTGCACAAGGTTTAACATAACAACTGTGGCTCCATGGTCCATGAAGGATACAATGGGTGACAACATCAAACCATTCAGCCTACAGATGAGCACACCACAGGAATCTGCAGTATAAGTACAGATTTAAAATGTTTCTGTTTACAGTGGAAGGATGGAATTATTTCAGTGATTGCAAATGGTAGCATATATTGCTTCTGGAGGGTATTGTTTATTGATCTGTGTCTTCTTTTATCAAGGGATTTCATTTCTGGTGAAACAAGTCATAATGAAAACCCTAAAGAATAATATACTCTGTTCATCCTAAAGAGAAACCAAACAGATAGCTGTAATACAAGAATCCCCCTGCTACCTATCTATTTGCCTGGTTCTGTGGTTATAATTGACATGTCTGGTACTTCATCCGTGGGGCACTGAAGCAGTTAACTCCATATTAATTTTATTTGTGTCCACATTATGATAAAGTCATCATTAAAATAAGTGTGATGGGAGTTGTTGTTATTTATATGCAGTGCACATTTGGCTTAAAGGTGTCAGAGATTTTTCTTCTTTTTACTGCACAGCGGTTTACATTTCTCTTAATTTAATGCAACATTTTTATAATGGCAGTGTTACTGGTTAATTTATATATGCACCAGCAGGAAGTGTCAACATTCAGGTGAGTGATGAAGATGATAGCACAAGAGCTCTGGAAGAAGCTTCAGAAAAAATTATTGTTTTTCTCAAAGCATACAGTTATTAATAATGAATCAAATAAATACAATTTTATATATAATTGCACCTGACATCTTTTTATAAATAACGATTGGAACATTTTTGCCCTATCTTTTGTATTTGACTGATCTTAATTAACTGCTTTCTTCTTGCTTAATAAATTGTAACTTTAGTTTCCATCAGAAAGAAAAATTGATGCATTTTTATACCAAGAGGTTCTGATCCAACGATTTGCTGTAGGAAGAAAATTATTTCATGCATGCTTGAACTGAATGCAGTCAGTTACATATAAATGTGGTAGCATTTTTATCATATAGAAGGATGAGTCTAATTGCTATGATGAAATCACGATCAGTGCTGGCATTAGGCAGTGTGGTGACCTAGGTGAAGGATTAAAATTGTGCACTGCCACACAAAAGGAACTTCTCAGCCAGGTTACCTCACCTCATCCACCTCATAAAGCCATGAGGCTCTTGAAGCTCCAGAAGGCATCCACCCTCACAAGCTGACACCTAGGAATGTCATAGTAATCCACAAGAATTGATTTCTGATGTGGAGTACCGTACTGTTGTTCCTCTGGTACACAATTATACTGAGCTTTCCTTATGTTCCGATTCTATCTCATTTATTTCGAGCCAGAAAAGAAATTGGCAGCTAGATGCAAACTTCAGCAAAACTAGTCAGAGAGGATGAAAAGAAAGAAGGGGTAGAACGTGCATCTGAGCTCTGACACTGTAGGAAACCCTGACCCCAAGTCGTCACAGTATTGTCAGCACAACACTCCCCTCAAATGGGATGTGCATTCTGATGTGCATCCCCATCCACACCCATGCAGCTAGTCAACACAGGTGCACTAGCCCACCAATATAATGCACATTGGTTTGTGCAGCTGCTTTTTCAGCACCCCAAACCCTCAGCCACATAAACTCTTTGGGAAAGTGAGCATAAATGAGCCACTCCACTGATGTCCGGTGGAAAGGGTGCTCCTGAATAGTCTAATGACTGCTTAAGAGCATCAGAAACCTCTTTTGAGGGGGGAAAGGCACAGGTTCCATGCACACCCAGCCTTCCACAAATACCATTCCTCAGCTCTCCCTGTCTCCTGGGTGTCTTACGTCCCTCTGTATTTCTAGGGCTAGCCATGGCCCTATGATGATGATGATCATCATCATCATCTGCTGCTGACCTACCCACACTTTACAGCCTTTTCTAAGTTTGCGGGGGCATCTTGCCTATTGACTACCGGTACTTACTGCAATTCTTTCTCTTTGAATCTCATCTGACCTCTCTCTTTCCCTGTATGGTTCCAGAAATCCAGAAGGATGGCCACCACCGCAGTTATGGGAATCTGTTGATAATCTCAGCATGGGCGTAGCCAGGATTTATTTTAGAGGGGGCAGGCTGTATGTTAAGGGGCAGAACCGAGTTATCTGTGACGCAATTTGTCAGTTAGTTAAGTATTTTTATTTATTTACTTGATTTGGGGGCGGGGTGGATAAGTTGCCCTCCTGCCATGCCCATGAATCTCAGCCCCAGCCAGAGTTTCTCAAAGCTATCCTCTTTTAAAGAATGGCAAGAAATTTCACACAATCCATTAATATGTCTAGGCAGGTCAATATTTCTATCCTTCAATTTCCAGGCCTTGCGGCCAGCATGACTAAACCGCTTCTGGCACAACAGAACACTGTGACGGAAACCAGAGAGCATGCCGTTTACCTTTCCGCTGCAATGGTACCTATTTATCTACCGTACTTGTACGGGCATGCTTTCAAACTGCTAGGTTGGCAGGAGCTGGGACAGAGCAACGGGAGCTCACTCCGTAGTAGGGATTCGAACCGCTAACCTTCTGATCGGCAACCACAAGAGGCTCAGTGGTTTAGACCACAGCAATGCTGCCCCCTCTTCTAAAGTCATATGTTAGGAGAACAAGGAGGGAGACTTGCTTTTTCCATGTGTTTTTGCAATCCCCCTCACCCCCTTCCTTAAATCCCAATTGCAATGTGCTATAAAATGGAAATGATAGGAGGACAGACAGAATTGGAAATGATTTCTGTGAAGAATTACAGGTGCTGTGAAGAGGGTGAAATGTCTCTCATCGTGCCCATAGCCAGGGGTAGGTGGGGGTCCTTTCCCTGATCCTTCCAATCAGTCTCTCAGTCTGACCTTCCTAACAGGGTTGTTGTGAGGATAAAATGGGGAGGAACATGTATGAGTTCCTTGAGTTCCTTGGAGCACAGGTGGGATATATATATATATATGACGAATCTGTGTACAGGGGGGAGGTTCAAAAGGTATCCATATGGTGCTCAGAGAACAATCTGCACCTAAACATTGGCAAGACAAAGGAGATGGTGTTGGACTTTCGGAGGAAGAGAGGGGAGCTAGCCCCGTTGTATATCTCGGGGGGGGGGGGGCTGTGTGGAGAGTGCCTCTTCCTTTAAATTCCTGGGAGTCCATCTTAGTGAAGACCTAACTTAGAAGATCAATACAGCCCAGGAAGGCCCAACAGAGACTTCATTTCCTTAGGGTCTTGTGAAAGAACTATGTTAGACAACAACTGATGATTTCCTTATATCGGTCCACGATAGACAGTGTTCTCTCATACTGTATTACGGTGTGGTATGCTGGTTTGACAGCCATGGACAGAAAGTCCCTACAGAGGGTAGTGAAGACAGCCCACGAGATCATGGGCTGTCCCCTGAGTCCGCTAGATGTCATCGCAGGAGACTATTGCCTCAGAAGAGTGAGGAACATTCTCAGGGAGGAATCACACCCTGGCCAGCACCTTTTCAATCTCCTGTCCTCGGGCAGGAGATATAGAAGCATGATAAGCTGCACCAACAGGTTAAAGAACAGTTTCTACCTGTGGACCGTGAGGCTGCTGAATGGAAGACAGCAACACTGCAGCTGACGTTCAGGATTGGTGGCTGTACGACAGCACACAGAGTGTAACAAGCACTGAGAGAGATTGGGGGGGGGGGCTCCTTTAATCTCACTGTAAACAAGTGGTACAGTGACAAGAAAGTATTTCTATGATGGTGATGCTAATGCAATTCTATTTAGTATGAATCAGCACTCCAAGATCCTCAAACTGTGTGTTGGGATTACAGCAATCCTTGTGGTAAACCATGCTAGTCGAAACAGTAGGGAAAAGCACCAACAGGGACAGAACAGGCGGCATACACAAAATTCCACCTTGATTTGTACCTGACTTTTGTAGGCGCTGATTCCTGAATTTCTGGCTTAGCCCTAGCATGTGAAATCAGCCCTATGGAAAACACCTCCTGAATATGCCCTTTGTGCCTTTTGTTTTTTTTAAAAAAAGTGCAATCATGTGGTCTAGAAACTTGCTTTCCTTAAAATGTAGCCTACCCTGGTTGGTTGACCAGAAACTTTGCTGGAAGCCAAATTCCCAATGCATATGCACGGGTGTACATGAAGGTCCCTGCCCTTCATCGGAGGAAAGCATTTTGGCAAACACTGCCATCTACTGGCTACTGCACTTAAATTTACTAAGCTGCCTCATCTAACCAGCGAGTGGAAACAAAAAATGTTTTATGTAATTAACGAATAAGTGAAAGGTATAAATGGTGGTCGCGTTAAACAGAAATAGATAAAGAAATTATCCAGGGAAACATGAGGCCTTTTAATGCAAAAGTGTGCATTAGTCTATTATATGACTCTCTTGCACACAGCATGGAAGTGCCAAACTATATATATTAGCTTGTCTAGGAGAACAACCTGTATAACTGCTGGGCATCTTGCTGTATTTTCTCACTCTCCTGGGAATGTATGTCGGCATATTTTCAATAAAACACCTTCTTAGCAGTAATGGGCCACTGTTCTCATTTCAGTAGTCCCCAAGGTTTTGTGATACAGTATATTTAGCTGACTTGCAGTTCGAATTCACCTCCAGCATTTAAAAAAAATGCTTAAAAATATACAATCATAAAAATGCTTCCACACCTTTGTAAATGCAAAGAGAAGAGAGAACATTAAAGCTTTCTAAATGAAAGAAAATGATAGTTTCATAAATAGATGTTCTGTGATTCAGCTTGTGAGGTGAGGTAAGGACTACACAGTGTAAGATATAGGACTGCACTAGAGTTACTCATGACACACAACAAGAGAGGAATTTCTGAAGTAGTGCTTTGAGACCTCAGCATTCATTTATAAGTTAATGGGTGTCACAATAGCTCCCCATGTACTGTATCTAAAAAATCAATACAGCAACGGAAGACAAAGAAATATAGCTTCATAACCCCACATCTTCTTACTCTAAAGTAGTCCTGAGGATAACTCCACTAACTTTCATGGGATTTGTCCAAGATAATAGTTCTAAGGTTAGCTATGGCTACTTCTAAGGTTAGCCAACTATTGATAGTTATCATATTTTCTAAGAAATTCTTTGGAACAAGTTTTCCACAAAAGACAACACATTGATGGCAGTGAATAAAATTGCTTCCTTATAGTCCTATAATACATAGGATAACTCTTCTGCAGTTACATCATCTCCAGCCACCCCTACGTAAAACACAACAATGCACAAACCGCATGGTTGGGCTTGTCAGAGATTCTCCTCTTTTCCAAAAGAGGGACACTGCAAGTCAGAGCTTTCCAAACTTCTCATGTTGGTGACATACTTTTTGGACATGCATCATTTTGTGATGCAGCAATTCAGTTTTACTTGTAAACCAGAGGTTAAACTAACCCTTTTCCAAGCCTGGGAGGAGCACAGGGAGCATTCACACGACACACTGCAGCCGACACACACAGTTTGGAAAGCTCTGCTGTAAGAGTAAGAAGCCAGCTTTTAACATTATATCCAGGGCTGGCCCAATACATTATGCTGCCTGAGGCAGGATGGGACCCCTCCACCTACAGAGGCTCACCACACCAGTGTCCTCCATCACATGAGAGCAGTGTAGTAGTTCAGAGGCCCAGGACAGGCTGTCTGGCACCCACAGCTGTGCCCTCCAATAGAGGAAAATGACTTTGGAGGAACAGCCAAGAGGCTGCTGGTACCCCCCAGTATCTGCCAACTGAGTCAGTCATCTCACTCTGCCTAATGGTAGGGCTGCCTGTGATTTCCTCTCTCCCACCAGATGATGCCGTAGAATATTTATATGACTCCTACCACCCTTTAGCACAGGTTTCCTCAAACTCGGCCCTCCAGATGTTTTGAGACGAGAATTCCCATCATCCCTGACCACTGGTCCTGCTAGCTAGGGATCATGGGAGTTGTAGGCCAAAAACATATGGAGGGCCAAGTTTGAGAAAGCCTGCTTTAGCGCAATCCCTTTCATCAGACTTTATCACTGAATGCAATTAGAGTTGTTCATTAGGTCCTGTCTTTCATATATAAAATACCCAGCTGTGAGAAATCATTTATCAAAAGCATCCAAATAGCACAAACTAGTGAGTTAAAAAGGGACACGGGTGGCGCTGTGGACTAAACCACAGAGCCTAGGGCTTGCCGATTGGAAGGCCAGCAATTCAAATCCCCGCAACGGGGTGAGCTCCCATTGTTTGGTCCCAGCTCCTGCCCACCTAGCAGTTCGAAAGCACGTCAAGTGCAAGTAGATAAATAGGTACCACTCCAGCGGGAAGGTAAACAGCATTTCCATGCGCTGCTCTGGTTCGCCAGAAGCGGCTTAGTCATGCTGGCCACATGACCCGGAAGCTGCGGATAAACGCCAGCTCCCTCAGCCTATAAAGCGAGATGAGCACGCAACCTCAGAGTCGTCCGCAACTGGACCTAACGGTCAGGGGTCTCTTTTACCTTTTTTAGTGAGATAAAACCACACAGTAATGGTTTTATCTCACTAAAAGCCATCATCTCAGGATTCTCGGTCTGGCCAGGAAGATGGGTGGGCTGCTCAAACCATTTTTTTTTCTTTTAATGAAGAATAAGCTAAAACTCTGGTTACCAGAACTGTAATAATACAAATGATTAAATTGTCTAGAAAATGCTTTGCAACTTAATATACACGAGTAAAAATAGAATGTAAATCTTGCTACCCAGCCCCCAGCCCCCAAATCTCCCTTTTAATCGCGTTCCACCTCCAACATGTAATAGTTTGGAAAAGTCCTAAGATATAATTATATATCTTGGCTTGGCACGTTAATAGCTATTCCCTTCATTTACTGATTATTTTTTTTACTGGTCAATTTACTATTTTACTATGCTGAGCTTACTGGGCTATTTCACAGGATCACCACCTTCATGCAAAATATGAGCTGGGGGTGGGGGAAAGGGACGGTTTGAAAACCCAGCAAGAGAACTGAAATGCAGCAAACATCTGAATGCTAGTACAGAAACCATGTATGTATTTGTATGAAGAGGGGTGGCAGATAGGTACGTATAAGGAAGCAGCAAGTTCATATGTTGAGAAAGACACAGCAACATGCTGGCCCAATCTCCACGCACCCCACCTTGTCCAGCGCACCTGTGAGGAAGAGCGCCGAAACCCTTGCTTCCATTTTAGACTAACCACAACTTGCTGTGATATCTGAACCTGTACGAACTGTGGTTAGTCTCAGCTAAGGTTAGTTGGAATTTAATGCTGCCACAGCGATACACCTGGGGGAAAGGGCTAGAGAGTCACTGCTGCTGAACTGTGAACTCTGAACCTCAAATATCCAGTTTAAGGAGGACAAAAGCACCCCCCCCCTGTGTGTACACGGTGAGGCACTTTGGGCACATCTCTAGTTTAGAAAGACTCGCTCCGACAAAGCTTGCAGAATCTTAAGATTTAGTCACCCTCCTACCACACAGTTTTAAGTAGAGTTGGACTTAGTGCATAGTGACCATCTGCACGTCTCCTGGACTCTGAAACCCTTTGCTGACATGCAGAACTCCTTACCTAGGGTGTCTCCATCTGGCCCTGGAAAGAATTATAGGGTGGCCAATGTCGCCCATACGCTCTTCAGACAAATTTGCAAATGGCAACAGAGCCACTGCTATCCTTATTAGGTTTCAAGGGAACTACTACCGGTACTATCTTCTGAGCTTTGTGAATTTTAAAGGAAGCTGAAAGAAGATGCATAGTACTTCCACCTTGGCACACTTTTAGATGCTTGCAATGTAAGCAGGCATACCTCTTTGGCTGACATGCCACTGCCTTGGAGTGTGCCTAGAATAATTGTTCATTCTAGCTGTGATGCTCTGTATTTTCATAAAATCGTAGAGTTGGAAAGGACCCTGAGGGTTATCTAGTCCAACCCCCGACAATGCAGGAATCTCAACGAAAGCATCCATGACAGATGGACATCCAACCTCTGCTTAAAAACCTCAAAGGAAGGAGAGTCCACCAACTCCCCAAGAGAGTCCACTCCATCTCGGAAAAAGCTTTTTACCATCAGAAAGTTCTTCCTGATGTTTAGTCGGAATCTCTTTTCTTGTGGTTCAGGCCCTATCCTCCAGAGCAGGAGAAAACAAGCTTCCATGTGACAGCCCTTTAGATATTTGAATGTAACCTTCAGCCAGGCTGTGCTTAAAGTAAGACAGATGATGTCAAAGCGATCAGAGACCAAAAGTTTATTTAGAACGCAACACAGAAAGGAACATCTGTCTGTAATACGGCCACATACTTGGTCTACCCAAAACTGTGAAATGAAACCAGAGTTCTTTAATAGCAGCGTCTCTGACCTATGTTTTACTTCTCCTTTGTAAGGCAGCCCCCTCCAGCTGCACAGCAACTTCCAGCTTGACCCTGGGCCTCCCTTTTCAGAATTCACTGATAGAAAAAAAGCAAAGTGAATTGGATTAACAGTGGAGCTTCCTGTAGTGCCCTAGGCTTTAGTTGGAGAGTGACCAACACTGCTCAGCTGTAGTGAGATCTGAGGAGCTTACAGCCCGAGGTGATAGTATGGCTGGAGGCACTTCTTGTTTTACACTGCCTCTGTGGAGAACGGCAGTTTTAGCTGTTGAAATATGGTTGCAGAGATACACCAAAATTCTGCAATGATGGGCAAAACTGGAAGAAACAAAATCATTTTTTATGAAACAACCTCTTGTGTAACACACAGTGGTATCAATATAAACAAGCCCGAGAAGAACAGAAGCCGTTCTGGAAAATGTTCCACATTGAGCAGAAACGCAAGCATTCCTCATTAGTGTACCAGATCTGACAATCCCTAATGTTTCCTGTTGATAGATACCAGCATGTATTGACACAAGCTTCATGTGTTTCTTTTTGAGACTTGTGGTTTAGCAGTTTGTCAAAACAGGATATTATTTAAATACACAAAAGTTACCAACTGATACTCAGAAGATGAGTTATGGGTGTGCCGCTTCTGCAGCTAAATTCGTAGACTGAGAAACGAATAATGTTACCCTGCTTCGTTTAAAATATTTAAAAGCCGTCGACAACCTGCTATATTTATATAATCAGCTTGGGAGACAAACATCTAAGCAAAATGACTGTCGCTTTCTATGAATTACTGAACATGTGTAATTCATTTGCCAGTAATATTGTCTGAACTCAACTCCAATTAAACAAACGAAAACACCTGCTTTGCACATATATCTTTTGGTACCTCAAGGGGAAAGATTCATCAGTGTAACAATGTTGTACAATCTGGTTCATGTGCCTGCGCTAACAATACAAATTTATTGATTTACAAAAAAATACACAGGAGATGGAAACACCATTTAATCTCCTAATGCATTTCTTCTTCTTCTTTTTTGACAGAGAGTGAGAGAGAGATGCTTTCATAAAAAGAAAGAAATGAGTTTGCTTTTATAAAAAATAAAGAGAAGAGTTCTCATGGAGAAACTGACAACATTCGTGACAAGTCTTAAGTAGCATATTCCTGATATCAGAATTTTGTTTTAGCATCCTGCTAGTAATGTTTTTACACAGTTCTTCAGGGATGCTAGGAATCGCTGAGGGCTGCATGCTGAGAAACAGAAACAGAATGTGTGTGTGTTGCCAAAACAATCCAGTTCAGGACCAAAAGAGCAAGGAAGGCACAAATTATCTTCAGCCAGGTGCCTGATCCTCTTTGCTGTTTGGTAATAATTTATATTGTATTTTGATTATGCAAAGATGGTAGGTAACTGCAGTTCATTTTCTAAAAAAAACAACAGATAGGGAACTGAGGCTGAGAGTGACATATGGAAGGTTACAAACATGATTTATGGTGACTCTAGGATTTCAACCACTCAAATCAATTGACCACATTAAACCTCATGGAAGAATTGAAACACTGATGCTTAAGAGACTTTTTTGTGCACCAGAGGTATGCTCAGTGCACAATACATCTGAAAGCTACACAACCACCACGCTGATCCCTGCTAGTGCAAATATCAAGCAACAGACCAGCAGGATCAGTAAAAATGATGCAGTCCTGCCACTACCGGTATATAGGATGATGAAGAAGAAAGAGGATGAGATGTCCTCTTGCTGAGGGCCCCATGAACTTTGCAGCCAGTTCTGCTCTGGCAACCTGCCCTACCCATTTCTGTTTTAGCACAACACTGGATAGTCAGCCATGCTGGAAGCTATTGTCTAGATGAAAACCTATGGACAGTCAATATTTCTATTTGATTGGATACAGCTTCTTCACTAGCAGAGTCAATGATTTGGCATAGTGAGGATGCTCAGCTTGTATGACAGCGCATGAGTGCATGTATTTCACTTTCTGGCATAGAAAAAATGTGGGTAACCAAAAAATGTGCAAATGCCAACAAACCCGCTTCCAACCCACTCCTCTGTAGCACCATGGAAATAGAATTCAGAAAGATCCTTCATTTCCTCCAATATAGTCGTACCTTGGTTGTTGAACACCCTGGAACTCAGACATTTTGGCTCCCGAATGCCGGAAACCTGGAAGTGATTGTTCCGGTTTGAGATGTTCTTTTCGTACCTGAATGTCTGACGGGGCTTCCGCGGCTTCTGATTGGCTGCAGGAGCTTCCTGCAGCCAATCAGAAGCTGCAATTTGGTTTTCGAACATTTTGAAAGTCAAACGGACTTCCGGAACAGATTCTGTTCGGCTTCCAAGGTATGACTGTACTGCATTTCACTGTGGCTTCTATCCATGCTGTGTTCCAAGATCTCAAGATTCAGACAAACCTGCATTAGAAGTACAGATTCTACTCTTTGAGCAATGGCTCAAGCAATGTAATTTCATAGATCCTGCTTCCTCATGTCTTCCATTCCATTCTCTCATCTCACATCCAACTTGGCCTTAATGCTACCTGTCAAGTTACTACCAGTGTTTCAGGAATGCTCTGTCAGAGTCTTTGTAGTTCAGCAAATTCTCATTTCCCACCCTCTAACAGCCTGTAATCAAGAAGCCATCTACCACCTCCCTGCAAAGACACTTACAGCTAACTACTCTTCATGTCTTCTTTTCGGAGTTTGATGAACACAGTCGCTGAAACAGTGGTTTTGATATAAACAAGTGCTCTTTCTGTGGCAAAAGTGGGTGAAAGGGTCACATGGCATGTCAGCCAGGAAGTGGGTGACCTGAATACACAACCAAGGTGCCTTGAACAAAGTTCCAATAAGGTTTCCATGCAAGAAGGTGAGCAACCTCTGCCAACACCTACTATATCACCGAAGAGTTATTGTGCTGAGATGTGGACGTGATATCCGCTGCATTTCCAACAACCTGTTGAAAGATGATTATGACTGAGGTTATCAAATGTGCTCCCGGATAGGGCTCCTGCTTCTTTAGGAGCTCTAATATGGGGGGAAGTTCCTAAAGTGCAACTCCTCCCATCAAGGAGTCAGTAATAATCGGAGAAGATGGGCCTCCCAAATATCACTACGGTGTGCAATTTATCAAAGACACAGAAGCCCTGTCCAATTTGAAAGTGGCACTAAGCTACTCTCTGCCTACACACAGTGCATGGAGACTGAATAAATAAGAACCTTGTGCAAGTGTGTGCTGGATCTGGCCCTGAGAAATAAGGGTTCAAATTCCATGAAATTTCTGGGTGGCCCTGATGCAAACTAGCAAACATAGGAAGTGTCACATAGCTTTGGAGTTGGGAGGATGAACCGAAACGCCTGCAAAATGACTGATATACAGTGAAACCACTGTATAAACTCCTCCTGAAAACAAGGTCTAAGGTTGGATTACAATTTACCAGTATCTTCTTGTGTGAATCTTCTCCCAACCAATATACACTAACTGCCTATTGTATCCATCTTAACTGACCTTAATCTGGCAGATAAATCTTATTTTTAAAAAATCCAGTTAAATCCCATATTTTCAGTTTCTTCTGCCTGATTCAGCTCTCACTCTCCCATCCTATTTCCCCCCAGCCACATCTTCAACACACTTCTCTTACCACGATTCCTGCCCAAACTGATTATCAGTATGCTTTTTCTATCCCGGGTCTCCTCTGATCATTGGCTGCGGGAGGAATTCAACACAGCGCTAAGCAAATCACTCCATCAGTACAGGCATTTCTGTTTGCCTGATACTGTAGAACAATCTGTCCTCTCCTCCCCACAAGCAGTATTTGGGGCATTCTCCCAACCCCCCTTTCCCAGCCAAGTTGAGGTTGGGGGCAAAAGGGAAGGAGTGAGGGGGAAGTCCCATTACACTAGTGGAAGTCCTTGCATGGGCATCATGGTCCTTGTCTCTCTGCCCATGCAGCTTGATTTCACTGTCAGGTGACTGACAGGGTGGGCAGCAAAGCTGGTCTGCAACTAGTGGGGAGATAAAGAATCTGGTCTGCTGGCCAAATCCTGTTCCCAACCTCTGATCACAATTAAGCTATTTAAGCAATTTAACTAAAATGTGTACAGAACGGGGGGGGGGGAGGAATAGCCCATAGCTATCAAACAATAATGCTGAAAGCCCTGTATGAGTCTCACACTTCTGGAGTCAGGATGTTCAGCTGCTGCAATGGCTTTTGAAAGGAAACCCCAATTGCCAAAGCTAAGTGTGCTATTTTGTAACAGAGAGGGCCCCTCCAAGTCACTTGCAGGGAACTAGAAACTCAACATATTTGCAGCTGTCACCACTGTTGGTCTGGGGCAGCTTTCAACAAGAGAAAACATTCTGAATTTCTTCCTAGGGCTGATGCAACTAAGGAAGCTGTTAAGTGAACAAGAAGTTGGAAGTTCCTTTTTAAAAAAACGTATAAATAGTGGCTGCATCCAGCTGCTCTTTCTTATGCTGTGCAGCTGCCATCTACTGAGATCTGAACAACTTTATTGCATTCTGAAAGCAATACATAGTGTGTGTGTGTGTGTGTGTGTGTGTGTGTGTGTGTGTGTGTGAGAGAGAGAGAGAGAGAGAGAGAGAGAGAGAGAGAGAGAGAGAGATGTTTCAGTGCCCTTGGCATACTCTGCAAGATAAAGAGCTTGTTGAGACTGTTAACTCAGAAATGCATGCCCCTGCTATGGGTTTGTAAACAGTCTTTCATCCTAATCTCATGTGCGTGTAGTGTTGTGGTGAGGGCACCCTGGCTCCACATAACCATGCAAGGCAACATTACAAAATACATTGTTTTAGGCTGCTATGTAGTACCCACGAAAAGGTACATGTGAACATACATGTGAAAAGGATCTAGGAGTTTTGGTAGACCACAAACTTGACATGAGTCAACAGTGTGATGCAGCAGCTAAAAAAGCCAATGCAATTTTGGGCTGCATCAATAGGAGTATAGCATCTAAATCAAGGGAAGTAATAGTACCACTGTATTCTGCTCTGGTCAGACCTCACCTGGAGTACTGTGTCTAGTTCTGGGCACCACAGTTCCAGAAGGATACTGACAAGCTGGAACATGTCCAGAGGAGGGCAACCAAAATGGTCAAAGGCCTGGAAATGTTGCCTTATGAGGAATGGCTTAGGGAGCTGGGCATGTTTAGCCTGGGGAAGAGAAGGTTATACATATATATTTATAACCTTCAAATATATTAAAGTATGCCATATAGAGGAGGGAGAAAGGTTGTTTTCTGCTGCTCCAGAGAAGCGGACACGGAGCAATGGATTCAAACTACAAGAAAGAAGATTCCACCTAAACATTAGGAAGAACTTCCTGACAGTAAGAGCTGTTCGGCAGTGGAATTTGCTACCAAGGAGTGTGGTGGAGTCTCCTTCTTTGGAGGTCTTTAAGCAAAGGCTTGACAGGCATATGTCAAGAATGCTTTGATGGTGTTTCCTGCTTGGCAGGGGGTTGGACTGGATGGCCCTTGTGGTCTCTTCCAACTCTATGATTCTATGAAAAACACAAGTACATGTAGGCAGACAGGCTGGTAGCTTTTGCAAGGCTGCTTTTGCTAGATGGAAATATTTCCACCTAAAATAGACCAGAGGTTCTCTTTAACTGGGGACGCGGGTGGCGCTGTGGTTAAACCACAGAGCCTAGGGCTTGCCGATCAGAAGGTGGTGGTTCAAATCCCCGCGACAGGTGAGCTCCTGTTGCTCGGTCCCTGCTCCTGCCCACCTAGCAGTTCGAAAGCACATCAAAGTGCAAGCAGATAAATAGGTACTGCTCCAGCAGGAAGGTAAACAGTGTTTCCGTGCACGGTGTTTCTGTGCGCTGCTCTGGTTCGCCAGAACCGGCTTAGTCATGCTGGCCACATGACCTGGAAGCTGTACACCGGCTCCCTCGGCCAATAACGCGAGATGAGCGCCGCAACCCCAGAGTCGGTCACGACTGGACCTAATGGTCATGGGTCCCTTTTCTCTTTAACTACAGATAAATGGATACTAAAGAATATCCTGCTCATAACAGGAGCACTTCTCTTGCTCTCCACATCATGTAGATTTGGAATGTGTTATTCATGAACCAGCCCTTTGTGTTGCCTTTAACATATAGTGACTCTGCAGTCAACTACTAATGCAATGTCCTAATGATTTCTCTCTCCCCTGATTATGGTGAGAAGGTACAGGATTAGGGAAAAACTACTAAGTGGATCTGGAAGATGAGAGGTAAATTTGACCACGGCTAGCCAGGCACAAGCGTACATCTGTTTTATACCAATTTTACTGCCATGACATCTCCCAAAGTATCCTGGGGACTGAAGTTAAAGAAAGACGCGAGAATTCTGGTAGATACTCCTGGTCCCACTGACAGAACTACACTCACCATGTTCTGTGGGAATAATGAATCAGTTTAAGTCACTAGATAAGTCCAACACTGCAAAAACTGGTGAACCAAAGGAGCCAGCAATCCTCATATGTGGCTGTTAAGTGGCAGGTGAATTATTCTTTTCTAAGGACTGGCTGTGACAAGTTTAAATAAATAGAGCTATACCTGAGGGCACAGGAACAAATGAAGAAGCTACAGCAAAAGGGGGCATTTTTAAAAGCCACTTAAACAAGAGGCTTATTGTTCACATCTCCAGACGAGTCAAATGATGATAAATATTGAGTACAGGAAGTTAATCTGTATCCGCACTGTTTGAATAAACATATGAGTTAAAAGGAAAATCAATGCTGAACCTTGACTCTTGCCAAGATTTCTTTTCTTTCCTTCTTTTTTACTTGCTGGTCCTTACTCACATTGTGCTTTATTTGGGCCTTTTCTTTATACCATCTTGTCTCTCTTTTCCATCTTGTCCTTACAATCTTGTCTTCCTGTGTAAATTTCTGTTCCGCAGCAAAAGGGCACAAAAAGGGGCTATAATACTGCGAAAAGTCACAAACCAATAAAGACAGGTCATTTGTGCTCTTGTCCAAAATTTAGCAGGATACGGTCTATAACCTTTGCAGATATCCTCTAATTCAGGGCTGTTGTACTCCAGCTCTCATCCAGAATGGCCAATGGATGGGGTGATGGGAGTTGTGGTTCTGGCTCAGCACTTCGGGCCACAGGATCCCCACTCTTGCTCTATGTTCATCTCCCGTTTGCTGCTCAATGCAGCCTACTGGAAAGGCTTCCCACTAGGGCAGGGCTGCACAATGGAAACATGATCCAGGTATGCATTGTGACTAATCCACTCACCCCCTCCATTTTTTTTTGCATTCTCAGGAAGGCAGTAAAAAGAGGTTTATCACACACCACTAGGATGCTGGCTTGTGTTTGGCTTCACAAGTAGTGCAGGCCCTAAAATAGGATATTAGTAATGACAGCAAATCCCTAACCCACTAACAAGTCCTCATCCACTTCTCAAGCTCTCACAAAGTGCCAGCTAGAAGCTGTGACAAATAAGCAGTAGTAAATAATTCAAGTGTACTGCTTGGAATGTACATTGGGAGAAATTGTGTTATCTCAGTTTTATCATGCTAGTTTTTCAATCTAACCCAAAATATTGACGTTCACCTACACTGGACACCAATAACTACAGAGAAACAAAAACTTACTAGCTGATGATTTAATTGTTAATTTTCTACAGGTCGTGCATCCACAGCAGTGACCAGAGGAGGAATGACTGATGAGAGCAGCGCAGAGAGAAGGAACACTATGGTATTCCTGCAGCAGAGCAGCTGGTCACCTCCATCTGCCCCAGCTGCAATAAAACATCTCTCCCATGTCGGTCTCTACAGTCACAGCAGTCATTGTGACTCTCCAACTGTTTGACTTCACCCCCAAAGGAACACTCTTCCGTTGTCTCCTGAGACAGATGGATGCCAACAACAGGTAATAAGAGACTAGAGAGAACGCAGCTCTTTCAAAAAACTCATAGAGCCACTTCTTTCCCCCTCTATTTTAAATGGAAAGGCTGGGGCAACACTTTTATGGACAGTGGCTTGGATCAGCTGGCTGCATATTTTCTGCAATCTATATTCATATTTAGAATCTTCCTATCTTAAAAAATAGTGGCACCAAGCAGCCAATGAATTTCTTCACAGGAAGGCAAAGTGATTTCTATGCATCTCTTACTTAAATGCAAATATTTCCAAGTCAATGCGTGCATTGAGAATCCTTCAATGACGGGTGCCAGGGAGGCTTATTATGAAAGCATAAAATGATTGTTGGTTCAGGTTTGGATCAGAGTAGAAATGAATGTTCAGGCTGCTTATTATTTCCCACCTGAACTGGCTTGTCCATTCCTGATGCCAACACCCCTGTTGGTAATACAGGTTTTTCACAGAGAGAATTAATTCTGCTTTTGAATTTAATTTCCATTTTCTTCATTTAGGCATTATTACTTTCTATATAATCAGGTGTAAGCATCACACATACGGGACTGCGGACCTGGGACTGTGAATGCAGCTGTGTAGGCAGTGAAATATTTTGTTTTCAAATTCATTTGTGCACTTTTCTCAAAATTACTGCTATCTGCAGATTTTCTGAAATATCTGCCCTGCTGTTCATAAGCCATAAAATATAATCTGCCTTTTGTAGGACCCCAATTGGTAAATTGCATTAAAAAAATTAGGCTGGCGACTCCTTATTAGATGTTGAGCATTAAGACTGAGCACAGCCAGTGATACATTAAAGGAATGCTAGATAGGCCACCTTGTGCTAGAGTTGCTTTGAAATAACTTTTGCTTCATCAATTAACAATAAAAATAATCAAAGGAATAGCATGTTGTCAACAAAGAGGTTCTTTTTAATAACAGGATTCAGAGACTAATTTCAGGTATTTATTTTGACTGCTTTTATGTGTGAATTTGCTACCTCCTCTTTTTTCCTAAAGCCCACAACAGCAAGCGTTACTACTTAAAGACACATGCAAGGTTTAGATAGAAGTTAACCATTACACTTGCTTTTGGACATTTGTACACCTGAGAAAACAGTAAGCCTAAACGGGTCTTGGTTCCTCATTCACACATCTTAATGTCCAGCACATCTCTACTAATCTGAGATGTACAAGCTACACCCTAGGTGTGTTTACGTCTCACCGTAGAGACAGATGCTAAAGGACTCATTTTGGGCATTAGAGGATGGCATGGGGCATTTGAATTTCCAGTATCCTCACTGCTCTCAACATCTCCCAACATTTGAAGCCACCCTGCACTCAGCTCTCACCTGTGGCTCCTTAGAAGCTGTCAGCATGTGACAGCAACCACACCCTGGGAACAGCTTTGAATGGCTGGGTAAACCAGGTGAAGGTTAGCTGATGGGTCTCAAACCCTCTGGGAGTTAGGGACTTCCCCTGCATGCAAAAGCAGGCTCCAATGGATTGAGTGGACAAGACTAACAGTGGGTCCAGTACAGGCAATCTTCAGTCTGTGCGGTTACATGTTGGACCCTTGCACACGCCAGCAGAGCCCGCTCTGCCCCACCCCTTTTTGTGACGTCTTTAAAACATTTTGGGGCTTCTTCTGGATTCGGTGCTGTGTGTGCGAGCACGATTGCACAACCTTCGGACGAGCCTAAATAAGTTGTTGCCTGTAGTCAAGAAGGTGGTTTCAGCATGTGCTGTAGTAGGAAGTGAGAGGCAGATGGGGCTCGTCAGCCTGGGAAGGTAGGCCATCCTCCATAGGGGTCCTCAAACTTTTTAAAGAGGGGGCCAGTTCACTGTCCCTCAGACACTGATCGGGGTTGGACTAAAGAGGTGCTAGAAACATGCTCTTTTTCATGTATTTTTTAAATTAAAAAACCTTGTTTCAAAATAATAGCCAGAACAGACACACAACAGGCGCTATGGGTAATAATATAAGTTACCTATACAGTACATCACCTTTCTACTGCATTTCTTCTGGGTTATTTTTGATGTTGTTGTTCCTCATGCATATGACTTTCTCTGCATTGAAGTTTATTTCCAAACTTGGGGAAGTTTGGGTGGAGAGCTTTATTTTAAAGATTAGCCCACCACTATTTACATGGAGATTCCCTTGTACAATAAACTGTTGTGATTCAGACTTCTCTTCCTGCTAATTCTATTTGCATATGTTGCCTGTGTTCTTGGTGCTTCCCTAAATTTTAAGGTTGCCAAGGCCGCTGCATGGGATCCGCGCATGTGTTAAGAAGGCAATCAGCGGCGTGGCGCTGCTCCAGTGGGCACGGAGCAGGCCTGAGGAGAAGGGAAAGGACTGGTGTGGAAGGGGTTCCTTCACTGCCGTGCCACCCTCTGGCGGCTTAAAGGGGCAGCATGCAGTTATCAAGCAGTTGGTGCCGGCGGTAGCAACCGCATTACCAGGGCTTTGTTACACGCAGGCACTTTTATCTCAGGACTCTTCCCATCCGGCCGCTTCTGAGCCTCGGGCATTGCGGGTAGGGTGGGTTCAGGACCCTGGCAGGCCAGATCTGGCCCACGAACTGTAGTTTGAGGACCCCTGATTTGGAGAAGGGGAACTCTGATCCCAAACCTCCACTCCATTGTGGGATATTTAAGGGAAAAGAAAAGCCTAAGGAGTAAACGCTACACAAATCCTTTGGACTACATCAGCAAGACTGAGAAGGAGATTATGCCGTCTCTGGGCAGGCCAGGAGCTCCTTACACACTGCCCAGGCTTGTTACTTCAGTGCTGCTAACACAGTGGTTTGACATCACCCCCGGAGTCACACTCCATTGTCTCTCGAGATAGGAGGTCAACACTCTTTACGTTGACCTCAAGCATCCAACCATTTTCTTCACCTCATCCAGTAAATCTCTTTCTAGTAGGGATTAATGCGGGGGAGGGGGAGAGATATCTTGCACCCAGATTTATTTATTTGTTTAAATAAAATGCATTGCTTTTTACAAGAAAAAGTGTCAAGGAGACTAACAACACATTTAGAATACAAAAAGACTGTAAAAGAGCGAAAAAGAAAAAAAGCACCATACACAGTACTAAAAGCATTCCTCTACTAGTAATCAGTAACAAGGAGAGTATTCTTCCCTATCCAACATAAATACAAACACTGAGAACTGGCCAAAAATCAAGCCACAGGAGGATCCGAATGTCTGGGGAAATGTACTTTGCAAGGTGGTGGAAGACAAACAAATGATCAATCTACAGGTAAGGTATCTCACCACTAAAGTCCAAGCATGCATAAGTTTCAAGCCTTGCCAGGTGCATGATGGAATCACAAGGAACAAATCTACTCATCCCATGCTATTTCACCTATTCCCAATATTATGCTCCAATGCTGAAGTGATGAGGCAACCCCCTACTTCGCTAGAGATCTAGAAATGTATTCAAGCCCTGAATAACTTCCTTTCAGGGTACTGATCTGAATGACTTACAGAGCTGATAAGGATTTTGGAAATATATGAATAATAGAAGACACTACCATAGTATCCCCGGCAAATTTCTTATTTATTCTACAGCAATTTCACCTTTAGACTGAAATAAGAATTATGCAGGTGTGCCCCAAATACCCTGTGCTTTTGCACTCTGACTCATTATTTGTTTAATATATTTCTACCCCACCTTTTAGGGCAAGTCTTCACAAGATGGCATACAGTAAACAATTTGAAATAAAAGTACTTGAATATTATTATAATAACCTCCCACAGTAAAAATAGATAGGGGACAAGTGATAAAGTGAATAGAGAGCTTTACATAATAAAAAAGGTCCATAAAGACCACTGAAAAGCAGCAAGAGAGGTTGTCAAGTGGAATTATCGGGACGGGAGGAGGAAATTCCACAATTATGAGGGCACCAATAGAAAGGCCCTGCCCTGGTAACCCAAAAACAGGGTCTCTGATCCAAGCTCACGAGGATGTAGATGGTCCTTCAATTAGCCCAGCCCCAAACCATTTAGAGATTTAAAAGTTAAAACTACCACTTTAAATTGAAGCGAGAAATGACACAGCTGTTGCAAGGGAGTTATGATACATAACACCTCACAATCATTTGGGTCACTGAATTCTGCAAAAGGTGAAGTTTCCAGGCTACCTTTAAAGGCAGCCTTATGCAAAGATCCTTAGCCTAGCCTGGATATAACCTATGTGTGCACAACTGAGGCCACGTCCTCTTTCTCTAGACGTGGTTGTGGTTGGTGAACAACCCTAAGGTAGTCAAGGCACTCACGGAGAGCCACTGCAGGCACTTGAGCCATCATATATAACAATGGATCCAGGAGTACCCTCCCCACTGCAACCGAATATCTAATTCTTCAGGGCAAGAATAATCCATCCAAAGCTGTCTGCAATCCTTTATCCAGATAAGAGGATATTTAGGGTTTTTGGTTTGTTTGTTTTTTGCTCTCGTGTATCTCAGAACTGCCTCCAGGCACTTGTTTAAGGTTTCTATTGCCACCCTGGCATTAACAGGTGCATACTAGTGACACCTTAGCCCAAACCCTTGGGTGACCTCTCCAAGCAGTTTCACACAAATGTTAAAAAGTAGGGGAGACTGGCCAGAACTCTGTTGCACCCCAAAAGCCAACAACCCTGAGATGGAACAGTAGTACCCTACAAATATTTTTTTTCTTACTATGCTGAAGGGTTATATATTCTAACTTTTAGTGGTTTGGGATTTGTGTGCCATAAATGCTACACCCAAAATGAACAGGCTCTGATGAAAGCAAGCACCAACAAATGTAAAAACATACTAGCATGTTTTTCCCCATTATCCCAGTGGGTGAATTTTATTTTATTTTTTATTTATTTTTTAGTCAACCTGGCAACAGCCATAAAACTGTCAGGTTCTAAGGCCACTTTCCCAAATGACATTTTTAATTGTTTCTCTTGGTGTTAATTTCACTCACTCTGCTGCAAAGCACTTGCTGCCCTGTGACTTCAATATTAGCTCTGGAGGTTTAAACACATGAGGCAAACAGCTGCTGTCTGCAGCTCAAGCAATTTCTCTGGTAAAATTCTTTTCTTACAAATGGCCGTAACTCAAGCATTTATGGCAAAGTTCATGGTTCAGGGCAAAAAAAAAATTCTACTCTCTGATCATCACTGCAGATTTCTTATGAGCCCCATGAATCTTTACTGTGTTCACTCTCCATGGTTCACACAAGGGCCACAATGTAGATTTCAATTATGTATATGTTATTGGCGGGGATTAGGCTTGTGCTTTATTTCAAAAGAGCTCAAATGCTCCATTTATCAATGAGAGTTCGTCCTCTGATATTAGGGACAAATGCCTGAAAAAAAATTTTTTTTAATGTATATGTACAAATGCACACCTATGAGTGTAAAGTAGGTAGGTAGCTGGAGAGACAGATGCACACTAGAATATGAGAGGAGGTGGGAAGTGGCAGTGAGTCCTGTGGGTCCTGCCCCCTGCCTTGGAGGCCTTTCCCCACCTGGCCTGATAGATTGGCTCCAGTTACAGAAGCTGAAGCTCCTGAGGAGGCCAAAGACCATCTTGGCTGCCTCTCAGTGCAGACTCAGGTCATCGAGCCTGAGCTTCCACAGCTGCCACCTACCATGAACCACCACTGGCAAGATTGGCAGCAAGAGCAGCAGATATGTTCTATGCTAATGATCATATTTTATTCTCTAATTATGCTGTTTTACATGTGCATTTTGGCTTCCTTTAGTAATGCTTTATTTTGAAATGTGTTATATATACATAAACTTTGCTGTGTTAAATGTGCATTCTGTTGTTGTCCACCTTTGTAATGTTTCATTTTGATATTTTTAAGATAATGCAGTGGTACCTCCAGTTGCGAACGGGATCCGTTCCAGAGGTCTGGCCGTATCCCAAAGTTTTCGCAACCGGAGAGACTGCTTCCGCGCATGCGGCAGTAGACCGCTTCTGCGCAAGTGTGAGCGGCAAAACTCTTCCAGGTTTGCCGCTTTTGCAACCCAAAGTTCATGTTACCCAAGGGTAAAGTCACCCGAGGTTCCATGGTATTTAAGTTTATTCTGGATTGTTTTATTTGATGCTATAATGTGCTGCAAGCCACTTTGAGGTTTTTTCCTTAAAAATATTAAGCAGTATAGAAATGGAATGAATAATAATAATAATACATTTTGAAGAAACAAACTTGCATTCAGCAGTCTCTGTACTTTATAGAAATACAGTCTTGGAATATTTATTAAAAACTAAAATATATTCTTAACAAAATTTGAAAAGTGCTGTTTACATTAAAGTATGAAAACTTTTTATTAAGAAACAATCGGGTTGGTGCAATCACATAGACACACTCCACGCCCAAGTCACATTTTTCTGGAAGTAGTTGTTCCTGATGAAGGCCAACTCCACAAGAGTGATTTTATCCTTCAAAAAACAAAATAACACTGGGTATACGGAAGTGTGTTATATTAGCAGGATTCAGTATGTATGCTGATATTTTACAGGAGCAAATTAAGGCACGATATTGTTGACCACAGCATAACTTCCACTGAATGTTGGCACTGCCCTGTTCTAGTCACCCTGTTCTAGCCACGCGGAAGAGCCGAAACAGTGAGGAAGGTTGCTGGTTGCAGCACCATGGAGAGCAACTTCTTCAACATGGGTTGAAAGTGAACTCAGGCCTTTTGTGCCTCTTCCTCCAGTCCCTCTCTCAGGGCTCCTCCTTCTTATGAAGAATTAGTCCCTTCAAGGGCCAACCCTCAAGCCTGAAGATAAGGAACTTCATCTTCCTGCCTACAGGCCCTGGGGCTGTCACAACTGGTTTAATGGGCTCCAGCCTGCCATGCCCAGGCTCCTTGGTCCCCTGGTGACCACATCAAACTCAAAGCCAGGACTATCTCAGTCACTGCTGGACTCTAGGGTCATTGCAGGTGCGTATTATTGAAAAGTGAGCACATGTACTATTTGAGAAAAGGAGAAGAGCAAAATTGGATCTACAAGCAAAGGCACTTATACTGCCCAGAGCAGAGGTTTCCTATTATGGTGGGGGAGGCAGGACAACTGGGCTCAATGCCATCCATCACACAACAGTATTGAACCCGGCTTGGAATCCAGGGGGTATCACACTGGTCCCATTTCAGAGCTCCCTGCTGGCTCATTCTGGTGTAGATACTGGCAAGAGGCAGGCTCAGCAAGGAGAACCGGGAGCAGGAACACTTCCACCTGGTCCAACCCAGCCCAGTGCTAAGGGTTTTTGGGTTGCTCTGTTTGTCACAAATAAATGCACAGTAATGCACATACTGCATTTTAATTAAACTATACATGTATTTTATCTTGTCAAAAAGCCAGGGATAAATATTCTTCATCCCATGCAACTAAATGTTTCAAGTGATACCATACAGATTAAGCACACACAACACAACCTTAAGCATGTTTAAGGTAGCTCTGACTCCACAGTAACTGTGATGTGGATTACAGGTAGTGATGTGGATTGTAGCCTTAAATCAAATGCTTGTGGTTGCTTATGTCTGAAATGAAAAGACAGAGATGGCCATACTTCTTTAGTTCTTAAGCTTATATTTACTTCATTATTCTTTAATCCACTATCCTCTGATATGGAGATGGTTAGAAGAGTCACAAAAACAAAATATATCTTAAGAATATAAGGCTGGTACATTCCACAAAAGTTTAAAATGGGAAATGTCCTATTTAAAAATATGGAGAACTTCTAAAAATGACAGCCATCTGATGTATGAAAATTATTCACAACCAAAAACAGACAGTCTGGAAATAACCAGGATGACTTCATTTAGACAGAATTGCCCAAATCTGTTTCTAATATACACAGTACACATAATAAATTTTTACAATATGACAAGGAAAACAAACTTAATAAAAGTTCCCGATCTTTTTTAACACAAGCATGCTATAGCCACGTTATGTTTATAATATTTTATCCATGATATCACGGCTAAGTAACAAAATCTAAGCAATACAAAATCAGTTACTAGGTATGACTTCACCACACAACTACCCTAACTGCACTGGTTATGTACAGTACATAAAAATCACACTACTCATGTGCCTATTTCAAAACTTCATTACGCCCCTATCTCTACAGCTGGAAGAAGGGCTGGAGGATTGCCTGGAATCCCACTTTTCACAAATGTTCCCCAGCAGGCCTGATGGGGGACTCCCATCTCTGATCTCATAGCCTGGTGGGGTTAAAAACTCCAGTCTGACTTTAGGTCTATTCTTGGGAAGTGGGGACAGGAAAAAAAACAAAAACATCAGAGCAGCTTCTAGACAGTTCTCATTACATAGATGGCTGCTATAACCCACTTGCCAGCTGAATATGGTTGCTCTGCATCAAGAAGAGAAAGGAAGGGCTACATTACAGTGTGACATAGCGGTAACCCAAACCAGTACTGGCCCTGTGCGAATGCAGAACCTGGGAGCATCAGTGTTCTAGCATATTCTACAGATATTGCATCTTATCTCCAGTCTTTCAGAGACCCCAGTGTATACTGTACAGTGTGGTTGTACACTGGTGGAAGGCCAGTGTGCAAATGCTCCATGCACAAACATTACTGCGGATATATGCTGGAATATTTTTGTAAATTTTGTCAACCACTATTGGGGACTGGCTGTTAGTAAAGCAGTCTACACACTACACACACCGTTGCAAAGCACACTGTCCTGCTTAAAAAGTGGCAATAAACTTCACAGTATCAGTATGAATTTGTAAAAAAAAAAGCTGTGAGAGAGATTTTATCCTATTTTAGTTCATCCACTGTTATTTGATAAATGCTTCTAAACCTTTTGGCAAACAGTATCGGCAGGAAAAAGCAAAGATGTCTTATGATCACAGAAGGCAATTTTCTTCAAGGATTGAACTTTGCAAATATATCCCCATGGGTCCCAGGGTTCTTCAATCTTGCCCCTTTACAGTCTCAGCTGGCATTCCTGCCTGGGCATCTTGCCAAGTGGACTGGACTGCCCCTTATTGTTGCTTCTGCTCTTAAGACACCTGCACCAACTGCTGTTATTCTTGGCTTCAGGAAATTTTCTGCCCACTGGACAAGCTCCAGTGCTGTGCAGTAATATGATGCAGATTGCAGCACTCTGGGATGCATGTGTCAAAACAGTGCCATGGTTTGTAGCAGATACTGGAAATGGGAGGTGGGAACCAGTAGTAGAAAAATGCTGCCTACTCAAATTGACAGAAAAGCGACCTCTGCACTATGTCAGAAATTCCTCTAGACTTACCAGATAAACTGAGTGTGCTTTTATCACACACAGTGAGATTCATGTGGAAAATAGAAACACTACATCACTTGACCTCAGGTTGCTTCCCTTTTCAACCACAGATGAACACCATGAATAAAATTCTAAATCAACTTAAGATGTATTTTTAGCAGCCTCTCGTTCTTTTCTTAAAACAAGTGAGAGGTGGTTTTATGTTTAGATTAATTCAACAATAAATCAAGTAAGAATGTGTGTGTGTGTGTGTGTGTGTGTGTGTGTGTGTGTGTGTGTGCATGTGTGCACGCATCTATCTATCTATCTATCTATCTATCTAATCTGTAGTTGAAGTTTACCATTGCTACAGATGATCCTTTGGACTCTCAAAGATTTTACTTATTGGCTACGTTTGGACAGCATACCAAAGTATAGTTTAGCATGACAAGAAGAAGATGCAGCAAACTACTGGCTTTCAGTTCACCTACTTCCCCTCCATGCAACCACAATAAGTTTACAAGTTTTCCCTTTTGTTTTTGCTTAACCACAGCGAGTCCTGGTTTTTTAACCAACAGTTAATGCTAACAATGGTTTCTCGAAAGCACACTGACTTGAAGATTCAATTCAATGCATGACATCACCATATATTTGACTACTTTGTCTTGACATGATTTAGCTGAAATCAAATGGTTGTAAAGCTCTAATGAGCTCTATAAAAAGGGGCACGGTGGTTGTATTTTTGCACTAATCAAGATCCCAGAGCTGTTTAGAGTGTGTGTGTGTATTAATCCTAAACAATCAACTAAAAAAACTACTATTGCACCAACATGTAAATACAATTAACTGCCTCCAAAGACCTGGGTAAAAAAGCTATGTCTTTACTTGATGCTGGAATGAAGGGGCCATCCGAACCTCCTAGGGGAGAGTTTAATGTTTGGGTGCTGCTACTGAGAAGGCCCTGGCAGGACAGTTAGAGTTAAAGTATTTCCATGCTGATCTCAGAGCCCAGGCTGGCTGATATAGAGAGTGGCACGCCATCAATCAAGTTTCTTGGTCCCAAGTTTTTAAGGGATTTATACATTAACGTCAATAACTTGAAGCCCAGTAACAGAGAAGCAACCAGGGCTGATCCTTCAGAATCGGTGCTATCCAATTCTATACAGATGCACTGGCCAGAATTTGCATGGACGCATGCTGCACTAGTAGCAGTTTCCAAAATATCTTCAAAGCTAACCCCGCATAAAGAACATTACAGTAATCTAAACATGACCCTCAGGGCCATTCCATGTTCAATGTGTGGGAAACTTGAGTGTACGCTCAAAATGGAACTAAAATCAAACCTGGATCCCCCACTATGACTTCAGGCAGCAGGGCTGTTGGCAGACCAACTCTGTGTTAGAACAATGTCTGCACACATGACATGAAGGCTGGCAACATCAACCCTGTCATGTGGGAATCCCTTGGAGAGGACTGCAGTACCTGGAGACAGAGAGTCAGGTTGTGTATCCATAGCAGTGACCAGAGGAGGAATGAAGGCTGGGAGGAGCACAGAGAGAAGAAACACCACAGCGTATCTGCAGCAACACAACTGGATGCCTTTAATTGCCCCAGTTGCAAAAAAAAACCCCAAACATACTGGTCTCTACATCCACAGCAGGCACTGTAATCTTCTAACAGTCTGACTTCACCCCCAAAGACGCACCCCTCCATTGTCTCCGGAGACAGGTAGATGCCAACCAATTACCCAGCTCCGAACTCTCCTGTTCCCTTATTCCACAATTTCTCATCTCACTCTTTGCCACTAAAAGTCATTATCAAAAAATTCATAATGCTGGATTTCTTGTTCTTGGAATTGCACAAAGCAAGCAAACTAGTTGGGAATTTCAAAATTATTTTTTCACAGTGGATATTTTTAAATTCACAGAATATACAACTCCACCTACCAGCACAAGAAAAATACATGTGAAGCTAATCACTTCCGAGCAAGTTCAAATGCAGGAATCTTGAGAAGTATCTCCAAAGCAGGTGTTTTTCTTAAATACCCCTAACTCCTTGTACGGGACCATGCCAATGGTAAGGATCACCCTTAGTCCCAAAATTATCATCAGTCAATGCAAATAAAATCTGCAGAATGTAGCAATTTTGTTTGCCAGCATTCATACGCTGCATCAGCAGTGCCCTGATCTCTGCACATTGAACACCATCTCCACATCAGGTATGACTGGTGCTTCCGAACCATCAGTACCTTCAGTAATACATTATCAAATGTAACTCGATGTATTAATTACAGGTAGGTAGCCGTGTTGGTCTGACGTAGGAGGGGGAAAAAATCCTTCCAGTAGCACCTTAGAGACCAACTAAGTTTGTCATTGGTATGAGCTTTCGTGTGCATGCACACTTCTTCAGATACACTGAAACCAATTGCAGCAAGACCAATTGCAGCAAGACCAATTGCAGTCGTTAACAGTCGTCAACAGGTTTACCACACCTATCAACCAACCACCCATTCCCACTACCCTTCTGAGTAATACCCCTCCCCACCCTCTCACTATATATAAGGGCTGGTGACTTCTGCTTCAGTGTATCTGAAGAAGTGTGCATGCACACGAAAGCTCATACCAATGACAAACTTAGTTGGTCTCTAAGGTGCTACTGGAAGGAATTTTTTTTGTTTTGTTTTGATGTATTAAACTGTCTTCACCATGGCAAGCTACAATCTTGAGTCTTGACAGCTCTGATGTAATCATACATGTAAAGACCCCAGACTACACAATTGTTGAAATGCCTCATGCCTACAACCAATCTGTTGCTTTTACAAGTTTAATCTCAGTATTAAGGAGCTGATTGTGGAACCATGTCGATACAACATCTTCAGCCCAGCTGTACATCATATAAACCACTATAGGTGGTGTCAAGCTCCCATGATTCCTAGTAATACTGCATACCTTTAACTCCGTAATCTATAATACTACAAAATACAGCTCTCTCTTTTTCTCTCTCCAAAGCACAAGTGGACTATCAGCAAGGGTCCGACTGTGTTATTCCTAATTACCTTTTTTCACTCTTGATCCTGTGGCTCTCATAATTAGTTACCTGGGGCTGCAATCCAATTTGAAGTGATGACAAGAAAGTGATCCATGAAAAAGTAATAAGTTAAATCCAATTTCAGCCTTCCTCTAATTAAATGCACATGGAACTAATGACTCAAACCCTACCATTTCAGTGATAATGGTAATTAGCGAGGTGGGAGTCACTCTCTTTTTCAACACCGTAGGTGTAAACCACAAGGTAAAATGGCAGGAGCACTCTTAATTACATGTGTCATTTTGTCAGCAATTTACACATTTCTGACCAGTCAAGTATGTTTCATTTGTTTTCTTCCTCCATAATGTTTATAACGAATCCACAGATATGTTCCGGCACATTGTGTAGCCTTGCAACCTCTATAAACACAATCTGCCAGGAAATAAGTCACTTTGGAATGATGATAAAATAAACATTTTACCTGCATGAAAAACACCTGTTAAAAGCGGAGTGGGGGTGTCACAGGAAGTCGGCAGGCAACCAATTTATTTATTTTTTTAAACTGCACAGCAAATTATTGCAACAATAACTTGATCAGATCTGAAGGGATCTGGACCTCTTAGTTTGGAAAAAAGCAGGGTGTTTTGGGTTGTTGTTGTTTTTGGTAGCTTGCCAAAAATATAGTGATCTTAGACCAGTTTTATGCTGGACCCCAGGGCCTGACAGCCATATAGTATGCAAGACGAAGTAATACCCACACTCAGATGTGAGTACATCTCTGTGAGTCATGTATCTCTGTGAGTCACTGATCTGGGCAAACCTTTCAGCATTGGAAACAAGCCCAGAACAGTGACTCATGCAGGAAATCAACAGGCAACCTCCTCTAAGGGTGAATAGTGCTGATGAACTGTTGCTTCTAATGTGATCTGGTCCAATGCGATTAGGTGGCAAAATGTCACACACACACACCCCAAGCTATTTGTTAAGAAATATGCTCGGAACATGACTCACACAGAGACACAGTAGCAACCTCTCTTGTGTGTGGATCTCTTGGAGATCACAGAAGCCTTTAATTAGTTAATTATCTACTAACAGCAAAAAGTTTCCAATTACCATGCTAGAACAATGAGGACTGAAAAAAGAATCTTACTGCTGCTCCTAGAAACATAGAAAGCTGCTTTGCATGCAAATAAACTAGCTCTGGAGTATCTGTGCTGACTGCTCTCCAGGATTTCAGACTGAAGTCTTTCCTAGCACTTCTCTAAGGGTCAAACAACATAGTGTACTAGGTTTAATGCATAGTGTGCAGCTTTTCTTACAACTAAAAAGCTGGAATGCCAGCAGAACTCATAAGTGATCTGAAAGAGGTTTGGAATTGGTGTCCTACCCCTATCCCACCACACACCCATCTTTTGGACTTGCACCTATTTAAGTTCTGCCAGCTGAGCCAAGTTGGGCAGACAGCCGAAGACACGCCTTTTCTAAACTCGGTCATCTCAGTGGATCTTGTGCTTGGACCACACTGCACGTTTTATGTTTATGTCACTGCTTTTCTGTTACTACTCTCTCAATTCATTTAACACTGAATAACAAATAGCATGTTAATTTTACCAAACTGTACAAAGCAAGATACCCCGAGATGCTGCTTTAGACCTTTTGAAAGTATTTTTGGCTCCAATGTCCAACTTTCTTTTGAGCACACAATATAACATTTTAAGACAAATTTTAATGCTGCCAAAATACACATACTGTTTTATTTTCTTAAAGCAAAAGTGTGTCTCTTGATTTTCTTCCAATTTATAAATTCATGCCAACAATTAAAACACCCAAAGATCAGGGAGGGGAAGGTAGTCTCAAAAGTCAATGGTTAAAAGTACATATTGTAATCAAGGAAAGATCTATTCCTAGGCATACACATCCTGGCCAGGCGAAGATATAAATCTCCAGGGCTAACTCAGACCAGCAAAATAGTTATTTTATTTTATTTTACATTATGAAATAGAAGTACACCAGTGGCAAATATTTTCACAGAGAGCTTTAATCTCGATTCTCTACCCATTTTGTTTTTGTGGTTTTGATATTTTTATGGTCTTCTAATTTCTGGCTATTAAAATCAGATCATTTAAACTTTCTGAATTTCTTTTGTTTGTATTATTAGGCTTTATAGGCAGAGATCTTTGCCAAATAAAAGACAGAGTTGTATACTATCTATGCTTTAAAAATGTGAGTCACAGTATTTGTATTGGGAAGTTTATTTTTTCTAAAAACCTAGCAGAATACCACATCTCAGACAAAATGCTTATATACAAAACATATGAAATGTGCTAGAACATGTCTCCAACAATAGCTGTTAAGGTCAAGAGGTAACAAAAGAAATTCTACAGGCCGATAGTCAACTGGATTATATCCTTGTGTCAAAGTCAATGGTCACAGATAGACCAGCACTATTGTATGAATTGCAAAGTGCTGACTTCTTCAGTGGTGAGTTGCTAGGAATGGAAGAAATTATCAGATTTTTCTCCCTTAGTTTTCACCTCTCAACCACAAATTAAACAGTGTGAGACTGAATCTTCACTTAACAATATCCTTGCATGTGTATATACAACATTCAGCGAGTCTATCAAACTGGCCCATTTCATTGATTATCAGTTCACAAGTTCAGGGGGAAGCCGGCCCAACCAAATTGCACAGCAAAACGTTCTAAATTAACATTCTACCCCACTCTCAGGTTTCAAGCAAACAGAAGCAAAAGTGGTTGGACTAGATCAGTGTTTCCCAACCTTGTGCCTCCAGCTGTTTTTGGACTACAACTCCCATCATCCCTAGCTAGCAAGACCAGTGGTCAGGAATGGTGGGAATTGTAGTCCGAAAACAGCTGGAGGCACAAGGTTGGGAAACACTGGACTAGATGATCAGGGAGGGGTGTTCCCTCCAACTCTACAATTCTATGAGATAAATCTTTTGTGTTTGTCCATGTATTTCTTATTTTCATGGTTTTTTTTAATGCACCAAAGCTAGGGAACACAGGCTTTCATATGTAAATTTTAGTTAAGTCCCTAATATAAATCTTAAAGCAAATATTAAAGCACCCAGCAATAGGTACCTAACATAGAAAAACATATGTCCATATTAATTTTTGAAAAATACTGCCTGTGAAATTTATTAAGCATTGTTTTAAAAATCTAGTTAACACTGATGAAAAAAGGACAAAGAACTTAGTTCATTTGTTAAGTGCCAGAAGAATTTAGCCCAAGAATAAATGAAATCATGACAAATTTAGACATTTGACTGTTGATAGAGATGATACAAAACACCAGGATATTCAATATTTCATATTGTCAAGTAGCATGAGAAAGGGTCCATGTATATTTGTAAATGTTTCCTTAACAATTTCTCTTCCATGCTCAGACACTTTCAAAATACATATCTTTATGGTGCCATTGGGATCACAGTGTCTGTTATATTCAAGAGTAGGTTTAAGGATGCAAAAGCTCAAAGAGCAAGGGTGGAAAAAGAATGGGCAGTCATTTGAATCAGTGAGTGACAGGTTGGACCAGCTCTCTGTATACATTAATAAATTAGAATTTTAATTGTGTCTCTGACTGCAGAAGCAGCTCCAGTACTTTAATATGTACCAACAATTGGCTATGTTATGGAATCTGCAACGTGGCCCTCACTGTTGACCTCTGAAACACAATTCCCAGTCTGACTACGAAAACTGTTTGGTTTGATCCTTTCAACTTATTTGAATCCTGACAAATAAGCTCACAGCTGAAAGGTCAACACAGTCATATTTCATCCTCTGGAGCAATTCTTAAGACATCTGCACAACAAAGCACTTCTTCTAGTACCTGACACTGGGCCTCGCTAGCACAATATCTCATTAAAAATGTCCCCAGTAGAAGAGTCTATTAAAAGGCAAATGGATCAGCAATAGATTGACCAAAATAACTTCAAAATATTTTTGAAGTTCTAACAAAACAGCATGAATTCAGCGTTCTGTTCTTTCACAACAATGCTTTTAAATATGCATTTGCTCAGAGACAGAACGCACCACTCCTCCTGAAAGAATATCAATTAACGATAAACAGAGAGTTGGGGTTCAGCCATGGAGTTGAACGTAACCGCGTGACCTCAGAGTTCTGACCATGCCTCTACATCCCAGCTGTCTTGTAATCATGAGCCAACAAGCTTAATATGCCAAGCTTAGTGTCTCCATGCATAAAACCAGGTTAACAACATACATATTAGGTACTGTTTCTTAAAAATAACTTTGGAGGAAAACATGATTACAAGTAATTATACAAGATACCTTACTTTGGGGGGGGGTTCTGAACCATGGTCTGGATCTTAAAATAATCAGGCAGAAAGAATGTTTACTGTTCCCCCATTCCTCCTGCAGCTGCCTGTCCTACTCCCCACAAGCCTATCCAGATGATCAGTGTGGGATGGGATCCTAAATAATGTGCACTGGGATGGATGGGGAGGCTGGATCGCCCCACACAGGCAAATCTGGACCTGATTTTGGAATATTCTCTGCAGCAGTTCCCTGTGCTTCATATGCTACGGTGTTCCGGATGTCTCCCTGACTCTTCGGGGGCACAGATAGCTACCGGGGAGAGAAGGGAAAGGTAAACTTCCTTCTGTGACCTTCCTCCCATTCATATATTTCAGGAATGAAGCCAAGGATTCAATTTTTTCCCTTAGAAAAAAATATCACCGAGATTATCTACAGATACTTCCTGAAATGGACGAAGTCCTGGATATAGTTAAACGAAACTACTGGAATTTGTATCTGAACTGGATGTGGTTCCCTAAGAAACACAAGTGGCAAATGTCAATATAAACAATAAACCTTCACTGGTATGAGAAGAAACTAAGCTGACCTTGGCAAATCCCTAATATTTTTACGATTTAATTACCATTCCTCCAAACTGTATGCCAAATCAGTAGTTGACACACCTCTATTTTCTTGATACAACATGATGAAAAACTACTTGATATGCAGCAACACAGAGAAAAAGAATGGACCGATTTCCTTGCAAATATTACTCAGCATATATTGAGGCTTTAATAGCACATACATGCTTCTTAATACGGTAAACGAACGGGAAACTTCCAAACAGAAAGCTCTTTTCACCAAAACTTATCAACAAAACAAGATTTGCTTCACTAACTTTGAATTAGAGTTAGCACATGGACCTTATTTCAAAGGATTATTAATTCTTCTAGAAATCTTTTTTCATTGTTTTAGAATATCAAAGATCCAAGGTAGATTGGTGGATACTTCTCATTCCAGAAACCACTCTTCTTCAGTGGGGACCTCCAACATAGGAAGTTGAGAACTGAACCTGGGACTTCCTGCCACTGATCTACAGCCCTTCCCCACATATCCTTTCAAGACCTTTGTTTAATAGTTTATTTAACTGGTAAAATAAATTCTCAAGAGCACTCACTGTTGATACATTTACACCATGACTACCACGCCATTAAGCATGACTGAGCCAATGGTGACATGAACAGAATATTTTTAAAAAATCTGCTACTACAAGTTTCCATGTCAATTGATCCTATTAAAACACATCAAGGAATAAGTACATTGTTGTTGTTGTTATAATGTCTTACCTGAAGCGATGGCTGTTTCTCATTCCTCTTGGGAGACTTCAGCCCACTAATTTGTTGTTGTTGTTGTTGTTGCTGCTGCTGCTGCTGCTGCTGTTGCTGTTGCTGTTGCTGTAACAAAAGCTGCCTTGCTACCTGAAGAGCCTGAAGGAAAATAATGACAGAAATAAGTTTCACCAAGCATAAATTATGGGTTTATCTTATGCATACATGGCATACTCACCAAAGAAACCACCAGAATTTGATTGTCATTGGACTACAGCAGTGACACAACAATATTCACACTAACAAACCCTAGAAAACCAAAGCCCAAATGTTCATATGGTACTGGTAGTGCCTCATTCAGCACAAAAATGAACTGACTCTAGTTGATGGCTTGTGCCAATAAACTGTTTTCAATAACATATTTGTAATTCAACACTCTGACCCTACCCTGGGGGGGGGGGGAGGTGGACTGCAACTTTCACATTAAAGTGTGTCAATTTTATCAGACTGTGTGTAGGTGTCCAAACTTTTTTCAAAGAGGGCCAGATTTGATGAAGTGAAGGGCCGTGAGAGCCGACCAAAGTAACCTTTTTTTTAGGATTGAAGTTGTTGAGTGTTTTGTTTGTTTTTGGATTTTACCCCAGGAAATAAACTGCCACAGGGGCCAGATTAAACTGACCGGCGGGCCCCTGAAACAGACTTTGGACATGCCTGGTATATTGCAATCTGATGTAAGAAATCACTGTTTCTGTAGCAGGTGTAGAAATATGACAATGGTAGTTATTTAGAACAGCCCTGGCTATTTTACATTCTATTGAGTTGGTAGTGGTCTCAGCCTCCTCTCAAAGCTTTCTCAAAGGAAATAAGTACACATTCCCCTAGTGCAGGGTTGGCTTACCACTGCTGGTAAGCCAGCCCTGTTGTTGTTGTTGTTGTTGTTTGTTGTTGTTGTTGTTCGACTCCAACCTCGATTAGCCCCAACCACTATGGAAAGGGATTATGGGAATTGAAGTCCAACAACATCTAGAGGGCCACAGATTAGCCAGTCACACCCTAGAGAAACAAACAGATTGTGAAATAGGGTTTGTTTGTTTTCTACTGTTCCCTAGAGAAAACACATAATGCAGAAGAGGGGTTGTGTTATTTCCTTCTTTGTACATTACTGGTACTTTTCCTCCTGGGATTCTACTGAAGGAGGCATCAAGAGCAGACTGACTCACATTCTCCCATTCTTCCCTCTCCTCATTATGAGGTAAGATAAACATTCTGAACAAGGAAATCCTACGGTTATCTGAGCACAGGATCTTCCATGCCCTGAAAGATCAAACCCTCTTCAATGCTTTACAATGAAGGTGGATAATAAATTCTCAGCTTTTCTCCATGGCTTATGCCCATGATATTTATAGAGCGATTGGTCTTATTTTGTATTACCTCTTATGCATTACATATTTTAGCAGAGTGCTGAAAGCTGGTCCTGCCTTTTCAGAGATAAGGCTGCTGTAGTAACATTAGATGCTAAGAAGACAAGTAGGGTCCTTCCTAGTTCAAACCAAAAGTGGATTTGGTGAGTGTATCACTCTGCTTCCAGCAATGTTTAGAAAAACATACCTGGGAAATACATAGACATGGTTCGAGATGGAGACAGCCATATCCTGATATCTGTCCTTAGCATTTAAATATCAGAGGTATGACATCTCTTAATGTCTTTTTGAAGGTTTTCTGGCTAATATACATTGATAGTCTTCTCATTTTGAAATATCTAAGCATTTGCTCATCTCCACATTTTGCAACTATCCATGCCATAAAAGTTAGTTGTGCAGTCTGTGAAAAATAATTGCTTCCTGCCAAAACGAAGCAGCCCTTTCAGAAACTGATAGAGAAGATGCAAATCCCCTGCGAGTCCACACAGTGATGAAAACACACCCTTCACACAGGTTGACCACACCTGGCAGTGTGGCTCAGCAGGAAGCAGCATCCAGAATACACGGCAATTAAGGGCCTGTTTCCTAATACCTAATGGGAAGTTAGCAAGGCACATAAACAGCAGCAATGGCTGGATTTATGAAAGATCAGTAATGACTGGCATATATATATATATATATATATAGAGAGAGAGAGAGAGAGAGAGAGAGAGAGAGAGAGAGAGAGAGAGAGAGTTGGTGGTGACAGTGCTAGAATTGGAAATACGTTTGGAATTGTTGAAGAGGAAGCCAGGTGACATAAACAGGAGGCTGGGGGAAAAGATCACAAAGAGATGGATGCATCTAGTGTTTCCCCACCCAGCTCACTCTCAGAAGCCTGAAGCACTCACCAACATTTCAGATGTAAAGAAGAAGAAAGCCTGCCTGTAGGAGCCAGGAGGAAATTAATGTCTGCAGGAGGACAGCTGGAAGCTTAGATGCCTCAAGGAGTTGCCTCTTGCTTGCTGCCTCATTGGAGGATTCACCATTGCTGGACTCAAGGGTTTCCTTGTCTCCTTGGAGACGTTCAGTACATGCGTAGGTGTTAACAGTGGGAACAGTGAAGACTTCATTAATGTAAAACAAGAAAGAAATAGTCCCTGTGCAAGATGCCTACACGGAAGGAGAAGAGTGAGGCATCCACACTTCCTTCTGCATATGTTCACCGAAATGTTTAGCAAACACAGATTACACTGCATTCTTGAATTAATTGAAGGACATCTTTAGTTCTACAAGTCAGGAAGCATGAACCCTCAGAAAGCTAGAAAGATATGGTGACAAGGTAGGGGAATCTTATAAAGCAACTCACAGTTGCAGCTGATGGTACTTAGCAGAGGCCCAGAATACTATGCATCCATTTCTACCCTTGAGCCCCATCTGGAGGGACCCCTTGGAAATCTAAATATGGAAGTGTTCCAAAATGGGAAGAACATTCAGCTGACATACAAGCAACATTTCAGTTCTGATACCTGGAAATGTAAGTGATTCAGCGGTAGGACTTCAATGGATGGAAGTCTAATAATATATAGTTGGTACATTTACTTGTTGGAATGCTAAACTGAAGACAGATAGATATTTCTGGTTCACATTTGGGAGGTATAGAACACTATCCTTGGTACTCATGCTCTTCTCCATATGTCTGAAAGGGAAGCTTTGAGTCTCCTAGATCAGGCATGTCCAACAGGTAGATCGTGATCTATCAGTAGATCACTAGTAGATCACTGGCTTCCCCCAGAGAAGCTGAACAACTGTGGCTCCCCTTAAAAAAAGCTCAACATTTTGGCAACAGAAAGGTACTTTGCACATGCTCCAAGGCCACATTCAGTTATTAATTCATAAGATCTAGCTAGGATCAAGAGTCAGTGAACATAGGATCAAATTAAGCCCCAGGGAACCCTTCGAAAGCAGGCAGAAAGAACAATTGAAGTTGGCAGCAACTTAGTGGAACAGAGAGAGAAAAAACACATTAACCTTTCCCTCATATTGAATTTCGAGTTATAGAAAACGCTGGGGAGAAAGTCCTACTAGTAACAATCAACACAATAAAGTCCTTACTGTCAAACCATGCAGTCTGTTCAGTGGTTCAGAGTAGCCCTCACTAGTCCTCTAATTTCATCTGAGCCTTTCCCCCTTCACTCCTAACCTGAGATCAAACCTGCTTGCCCTGCAATTCTAAAGGCTAATCAACAGTCATCACTCCTCTGGAGCCAGAGAAGAAAAGAGAGGATCACTGAAAAGAAAGCAAGATGGCTAGCATAGTAGGAGAAGTGCTTGCCTTTCTTTCTTTCTCACCTCCTCTAAGCCATTTCAAGACTATTTGGAGTGCCTTTGTGAAATTAGCTTGCTGATCTCCATTCAACGTCAATGGATACCAGCCCTTATAATACTGGCACTTGTAGTCTAATCCAGTCTGACAAATGCTGCTTGAGAGAGAAGCACCGAACTAAGCAATCCCTATATCTTTGTTAGTATGTAGACACAGCAGTCAGTATGCTACAGGGATGCCAGTAGGATTTTCTGGGCCCAGGACACTGCAGGGGCACTGGGCACAACATTTGCAGGTGTTTCATAGGTGCCATTTTGGGGGGGGGTGTATTATGATTTAAATAGAAATATAATACTTTATACCATAGTGGGGAAGACTGTGAATAGGTCAGATGACTTCTTACTCCTGTTTGGATCTCTTTGCTTTGGCAAGCATAAAGCAGGGGTGGGAAACTGGTTTTATATATATAATGATGTCTGGCAGAAATGTAACTGATGCAGCTTTTCACATAATTGTATTTCCGCACTAGAAAATGCTTAACCTGATGGATTTTTGCCTGCCACGTGGATGTTGAAAGCCAACCATAATGCCAACCATAAACCATTGCAAGTTGTAAAAATGTTATGACACTGAAGGTCTTTTATCAATGTGTCTTAAGATGCCCAAACTACATTTAGCTTGAACTGAGTGCGGTGTGTGTGTGTGTGTGTGTGTGTGTGTGTGTGTGTGTGTGTGTGTAGACATTTATAGCAACCAAGGTTTGAATCCAATGCTTAGATAAATTCAAGATTAAGGTGTTAAAAGGCAGTTTATTCTAAGAACGTTTAATAAAAATTATGTACAGCTTGGTTGCAACTTCAAAGCAATTTAATATAACAACTATATAATAACTATTACAAACCAGGCTTTCTGTCAGATAAGAGCTTGCTCCCCTGTAGTACTGGCAGTATCCCTCACAACACTAGAGCTAAAGGACATTAAGTTGAACACTGGAAGATTCAGGACAGACAGAAAGGAATTTCTTCACATAACTACGGAGTTAAACTACATACAGTAATTTTCTCCCACAAGATGTAGTGATGGCTACCAACTTGGATGACACTGAAAGAGGATTGATTATGCAACTGCATGGAGGGTAAGGATATTAGTGGTCACTAAGCAAAATTACTATAGTCTGCCTCCACCACCAGGATGTATTTTTCTGAAAACCAGTTGTTGGGAAACACAAGTGTTACAGTTTGGGTCCTGCTTGTGGCCCTCCCATAAGTACAGTCGTACCTCGGGTTACGACCACCTCGGTTTGCGAACAATTCGGATTACGAACTGTGCAACCCCGGAAGTGTTTTCGCCGCGCACGCGCGCAGAAGCGGCACGCACGGTCTGCGCGTGCGAAAATCGCGAAAATAGCGCTTTGCGCATGCGCAAAATGGCGCTTCGGGTCGCGTTCGGGTTACGAACTTTTCGGGTTACGAACTGCGATCCGGAATCAATCGTGTTCGTAACCCGAGGTATTACTGTATCTGGTTGGCCACTGTATGGATGCTGGATTAGACAGCCTGATCCAGCAGAGCTCTTAAGTCTTTATCTTAATGTTTTTACAAACTTTAGCATGAAATTAATCCCAAGTTAGAAAGAACATGAACTCCAGTCTTTGCTACCACCTTATGCATTTCGGTGGACATGCTACTGCCTAGGCACAGTAGCTACGTTATTAACTGCACACGTTATGAGCTAGCATTATACAACCCCTTTCAAGATGCATGCAGTAACTTCTAATAACTTTTGATACAGCAAACAGGATGGCATGCTCATAAAGTATTGAGCAGACAAAATAGCAAATTTAAAAGCAAGCACATGTGCTGGGATTATACTGAAATCTGTAATGTAAGAAATGACCTTCCTATACACAGGATCTCAGCTTTCCTACCTTATTATAGGTATTCTCTTCACCTAATACATATTCCCATCAATATTTCCTTCAAACACACAAAAAGAGAAGGACTGTAGCTCAATGGTAGAACACTTCCTTCCACACAGAAGGTTCTATTCCTGGTGGCTCCGGGTAGGGCTGAGAAAGGTTCCTCTGGAACACCTAAAGAGCTGCTGTCAGTCAGAGTAGACAACATGGAGCTAGATGGACCAAAAGTCTGACTCAGTAGAAGGTAGCTTCCTATGTTCTCCATAATAAGTGCTCTATAATAAAAGTATGGAAGTGTGGCGGGAATAGGGTGCAACTAGTGTAGGGACGCGGGTGGCGCTGTGGGTTAAACCACAGAGCCTAGGACTTGCCAATAAGAAGGTCAGCAGTTCGAATCCCCGCGATGGGGTGAGCTCCCATTGCTAGGTCCCAGCTCATGTCAACCTAGCAGTTTGAAAGCACGTCAAAGTGCAAGTACTGTAGATAAATAGGGACCGCTCTGGCGGGAAGGTAAACAGAGTTGCCGTGTGCTGCTGTGGTTCGCCAGAAGCGGCTTTGTCATGCTGGCCACATGACCTGGAAGCTGTACGCCGGCTCCCTCGGCCAATAATGCAAGATGAGCGCCGCAACCCCAGAGTCGGTCACAACTGGACCTAATGGTCAGGGGTCCCTTTACCCTTTACCTTTAGTGTAGGGTAACTCTTTCCTATTACGTTAGCTCCATTGAGCAACTGGCATAAAGCAGTAGAAGTAGAAAGCTTCTGGAGAGAAGCTGGGCTGTGGATGGGACTAATGGGAGAGGTGGGAAGGAAGATATGACAGAGGTTTATAAAAAGTGGACAGAGCAGTGTTTCCCCATCCAAAATCTTCTGATGAAAGTAATAAGCATTAGATTCAGAGCAGGAATATACGACCACAACAGATAGTGATTGCTCCTAGATAGCTTTAGATGTTCCATGGACCTTCGGTCTGCTCTGGCTGTGCTCTTTATGTGTTCCTGATATGTCACTGAGAAAAAAGTACCGTGACACAATGACAGGCAAGAAGTTGGGTGACACATTGAAAGTAGGCAGACTAGAGCCTACACTAAATATGTAGTGATGCCCATTGAAACATGAAGGTTCCTCATGAAAGCCAACACAACTGCTTTCAGAATTACGAGGCTTCTTTTCTTCCATCTCAGTGCAGATCCTCCAGCGTTTGCTTAGATACTTCTGGTCTACAGGTCCTACTACAAGTCTACTTACCCAGGCATATGACAGCTGAAAAACACTGTCCCTGGCAACTTAGAGATCACTGGTTGAGAAGAACTTACTTCTTTTTTGTTTGTTTTGAAATGCTTTAAACCTGCCACCCTGGGCTCCTTCAGGAGGAAGGGCAGAATATAAATCAAATGAGAAGTCATGATGTTCCCACGCAGGAAATAAGTTCCTCATGCATATTTTTATTGGTGAGATATTGACACACTGGGCATAAAGACTGCTAAGCTGATAATATACTCATACAGGTGCATATACACCTTGAGTATAGCTATGCAGCTCTTGTCACCTCATCTCAGAAATTGTATTATAGAAATAGGAGAAATTGCAAAAAAAGACTACAAATATATTAGGAATATAAAGCAGCAATCATACAAAGAAAGGTTAGGGATGGACACACACACACACACACACACACACACACGATTTTGCTAGTATTTAACCTGAATGTGTACATGGAGAGAGCTCACTGTCATTTCCGCATTCATGTAGGTGGCTTTTACAGCACTAAATGGTTAAAAACAAAAGCTGATTTACATGTATGAACTGGTCTACACTGTGAAATCTTAAACTGCCAGAGGCTGGTAAATGGATGGGAAGGAAAGTACCACGTGCTATTAAAACCTCTTGAAGCACCAGTATTTGTGCATAGCTATAAATGGATTAATAGACTGGCTCAGAGCACCTTTTGAGCTTCCTAAATTGTCCCAAGCCCACTTCCAGCATGCAAGACACTGAAACAGCAGAACTTTCCCTTTCCTTGTCCTGCTCCATGTGTGTGTGTGTGTGTGTGTGTGTGTGTGTGTGTGAACCTAATCCAGATCCCCGGAAGAGAGCATGACCTTTAACCTAGATAACGGAATAGAAGTACAGCAGCCAGTCACTTAATATTATAGACAAGGTGATCTAATACATCCATTGAAACTGACGGGCAATTCCAAGAGACCAGGAGAGATTTTGAAAGCAAGTCCATCTATTAAATTTGTACCTGCCCACCCAATGTGAATTTCCTTTCATGTGCCTGTCAGTTCTTTGTAATTCAGTGAAATCAACTAAAATATACAACAGGACTTGGTTATATGTTTTCTTTCTTGAAAGTAATTTAGTTCACAGGGTTTTTTTCTTCACAGAAAAAAACTACTTAACATTCTCCTGAGCTATCATTAAGGAATAGTGCACTGTACACAATGAGATTCACAAGAACAGTGTTAAAAAAGAAAGGGGCACCTGTAATAGATTTAACATGGTTGCAAACTCCACACGCTCACTGCAAACACTTAGCAGCCGATAGGGGTGATAGCATAACTGCGCTGTCAATATTTTGCTCCAAAGTCAGCATTCATCCCTCCAGAAGATTGCAAGTACTTCTCATTTAGGCAAGCACCTAGCTGATGTGTTAAAAGGAAAAGCAAAGGACATTTTCCATGGAGGTGGAGAAGTAAGCATAATTATAATAAATCCAATCTAAGTTCCATGCAGTTGGCATTCCATGGATAGAATATACAAAGCAACAGATTAATTTTTGGCTGGGAACTGTTTGAGTTTTCAGAAAGTTGAAGTCACAGAACACACAAAACTGTTGACTCACTTTAAGCTTCCTCCTCTCCCCCCTATTTAAAATGATACACAATTTCCCCTTATTAAAAATGGGAGAAAAACAATGCTCTTATTATTTTCCATGTATCTTTTATTAAGCCACAAAGAAAACAAGAGTTTGGCCACATGTTTATTTGCTTGAGCTACTCCCTTTCCCTTCTGATAAATAATCAAGCCGGCCATCCAGAAAAAACAAAACCAGTGAGCTGGGAAATCTGATGGTCATCCAATAGACTGAGATACCAAGAAAGGCAGCAGACCACTTTTCCCACAGTGGGTTTTGCTGGCCTGCACCTACACTGACATCTGAGTAAATAACTTTAGTCACTCTTTCCATCTTCCCTATGCAGTTAATCTTGCTGTTAAACAAATTGTCCCCGAGGCAGCTGCAAAATATTGTTGTTTTCCCCACTGCATACTTTGGAATATTGCAAAAAAAGAGTTTTTCCACAAGCATGCATATTCTTAAAACGTTTGTGGCACATGCAGTTGGTCAAAATATATGTTTCTGTTCTTAAAAGTCTCAACATGGAACAGACCTCATAGAAGTTTTTGTTCCCCCCCCCCCAAGAGCCTCCCTGAGGATGCTTATTTCAGACTATGCATTCTCCATGCCCTCTTGTGCTTCATGGATATGACAACGACCGCTTCACGTGATAGGACGAAAAGTTAGATATCTGTGTTGGTGGACATTCCTGGACACAGTACAAATTCTAAACAAGCATCAAGCATCACTCCCCCCCCAAAACCTACACAATTTATTAAGCCACGTGAACAAAAAGGAGAAGCACGGAACATGTGTTACAGCACTAGCTACAGATATTAAGCAGCATTACCTCTGGATTGAGCCAGGTGTCATAAATATTATAGACCCTGAAAATCTGAAGAAAAATCCCTGACGTTAAAAGTTAACACCAATTTTTAAACACGAGTCTGCTCTCTTTTTCTTCCCTCAAATCTTCCTGTAGCACTAGAAGTCTAGACAGCAGTCATACCACAGAGATAACACCCATGCTCATCTCAGCAGCCTGATTTTTCTTTATCGTTTGATTTGTTCAAATATTAACAAACGGAAAGACAACCACAAGGGAAAGGCATTTCTAAAGACGCAGACCCTCATCAAAGTCCCTCCTGCCCCTCCCTTTTCTTACTGCCATTCCTTCTAAACTTAAGCCAGTAACAGGACACAACACAGAGACAAAACACATCACAAACTTACACACGCTGTAAGTGAAAGCCATCCCTCCTCAAACAACAGCCAACACAGGACTTCTTGAGAAATACATTTGAAAAACAGCGTGCCCCAAAGGAGGGGGGGGGGGACGAGTTAGCAGAAGGCAGCTCCCATTCCGTCTTGTTTTCCTGCCCAACAAGGCAGTAAACAACGTGAATCATCTTATTTTGCTCAGCAATTAAATTTTCCTAGAGCAAAAGAATGCCTCTGCAAGCCGGATAGCAAGTTAAAAGTTCACCATAGCTACATGTTGTACACCCCCCCCCCCCCGAGCATTTAAACAGAGAATACGGAGAGTTTAACAGAGCACTCTTACTGTCTGTCTCTAGTTTGCCGTCTCCTTGCTGAAGATGTATTCTGGCTGTTTCTCTGAAGCAGGGGGTTGAAGAATGGTAAAAAGATGTTTGAATAAACAGGAAGTGCTGTGCAGCTGAAGCACACACTGAAGGGAAAACACACTGGAGCACTGCCCTTTGTAGGCAACAACGGGAGGCTTGCCTCCACAGTAGCAATGTCTGCTTTTATGAAATGACAAAGAAACCACAAGAATTTAAGCAATTTCCCCCCCATCTGCAAAGCTGATAGATCAGCTGGAGCTTGCAGGTAATTTCAAAGTTGTGTTTAACACTCCAAAAAAAATATATATTAATTCTACCCTATTAAAGCAGCTGGCTGACGTGCAGAAATCACACACACACACACACACACACACACACACACACACACACACACACACACATATATATATGTAAAATTCAACGAAACAGCAGCAAATGCATCTTAGCTATGCAGGAAGGCAAATTCTTTATTTGTACATAGTTTTGGAAAGCTTGTTTTTCACACTCTTTGTGGTACCCACGCGCTTATGTCAATAAATGTCTGTTAAGGTTGGCCAGACTTCACAGCAATTATTCAAATTCCTTCATAACATGCCCCCCCCCGACCCATTTAAAATAAATTAGACTTTTGAATCTAAGATCTCAGGAGTGTGCATTCAATATGTTCCAGCAGATGCATTCTCTTTCTTGGGTTCCTTTCAATCACTAAAACAAAGTACCTATTTAAGTCCAGATGACTAAGTAAACTCTCTTCCCTTCAATACCAACAGCCCACTTCCCCCTCCCTTGGCCTTAATTATCAAAAGTCCTGTCTTTTGACATAAGGGGGGGGGCAGAGATGCTGTCAAATAAAGTATACTGGGTTTGGTATTTTGAAGGCAGTTTGCAAAGAGACGAACAGCAGAACAACCATATTCAGCAAGTCATTTTTCTAAAGGGAAAAAAAGACAGGGAGGGAAAGAACAGGAACATTCCCCCCCCCCCTTTAAAGAAAATGTATTGCTGTTGTGCCAATGTGCTACAACCACTGATATTTGTTATTTAGCACGAACTCTCGGACTGTCTGTCATTCTGGGTGCTAATGCTCAGCTAAAATAACTCACTGGGAGCTGTCAATGGGATGTTTACACAGGACGCAATCTTTTCTTCATACAAGGGGATTCCCCCCCCCTTTTTTTACACTGGAATTCATCTTCTTTTGATCTCACATTCAAAGCAACAGCAGCTTGATAGACATGCAAGTCTGAAAGCAAATCCAGACGCTGAAGATAAACCGCCAGAGTATGACAGGCAGGAGCATCTAAAGCTTATAAAAATGAAGAGAACAGCATGTCGTCTGAGTATTACAATAGCAGAAATCAAGAGACATATTAGGTGGAACTGATCAGCCACAAAAACCGTTCAAAAGGCAGATCATAGAAACAGAAAGACTAGGCAAAGTGGTGGTGGGAGGAGAGAGAGAGAATGGGAAAGATCTGCTTTAAAGAGGCCTCACCTTCTCTCTAAGCATTACAAGCTTTCTGCTCCTGGCATGCAAAGTGGAAGAAATTGAGGGTTTCTTGTAAAAAGCCTTTACTAACTCAGCAGTTCTCACCTTTAGCTCACCAGTTAATCTTTTAATTAGGCTTCTCAATTATGTAGGCCAAACATTATTATTATTATTATTATTATTATTATTAATTTTCTTCTTCTTTAAATGCACAGTGTGTGTGTGTTGCTTCTCTTTCCTGCTATAGATGTTACGGGTTAGTTTATCTGTAGAAACTTAGGCTGAGATCCGATACACAGTTAAGCACGCTTTAGTGCCCACTGATTCTAGTGGGACTTAAGGCACCGTTAAATATCTCTGGATTGCACCCCTTATATGGTAGCCATAATGAGACTGTAGTACTCATTAATTGTGAAATCGCTTGGAAATGCCACCCATTTATGTTTCCAGGCCCTTAAGAGCGCCACTTCTTCAAAATTGGTTGGCAATCTGATTAGCTGCTGGGTTCTCTATCTACATTGTTAAAAAGACTCTACTTTGTTATTGGATATTACTTAAATTGGACTATCCCCGAGACAGTTAAATACCAGAGGAGAAAATGCTTATGTGGAAATGATCACTAAAACTTTCTTGAGGAAAATCCATACATTTTTAATTCCTCCCCCTTCTGTATAAGCCTCTTACTTTAATTGAAGTTGCTGAATATAATGAAAAAGTAATTCTCAAACAATTTTGTACTTAGAGATGTTTGTTAACAAACACCGAATGAGCAGGCAGTGTTAGGTTAAAGGGCAGCAGAATTCCACATTATAATTTAGCCTGTGGTTATTTCTGATTAAGAACACCCTCCAGGACAGCAAAGGAAGATCTTCTTTTGCAGCAGGCATAGCTTTTAAAATTAGCCTCTTCTGCATAATAAACCAACAGAAAAACAGCGGATTTGAAGATGCACTGAAACAATTTAAAGTGCAGCAATCAGTTACAATGTGCTTTCTGGGGTGGAAAACTATATGAACCAAGAGACGGGGCAAAACTGCACCTTTTTGAGCAGCTCACACCCCAACTGTAAATATGAGAAAGAAAAATGCATCCTGGATTCTAAAACTGTTATAAGAAAGTCACCTTCTGTCATGCTTATGTAGCTATCTAATGAGCTAAAGGCTGATTATTTATCTTTAAACTGTACTAGTTTAATCTTTTAAGGTCACCACTAATCTGCTTCAACCTTTTTAAAAAATAACAGCTTTCAAGACTTGCCGCTGGAACTCACTAAACCTGGGGGCTGAATGTCATTGGAAGCGAAGCCTTTACCTGAAGCAGCTAGCTGCGCAATGTAAACACTGAGCAAAAATTCTCCGGTAAATCAGAGGCAAACTACAAAGTCTGCATGCTGAGAACGCAGTTCATAACAAGGCTAATCTTACACCATTCCAAAGAAATAAATAATTATCATGATCACAATACAAGGTGACTACCCTTATTTTCTCTAGCGTGTGACTGAGGTTAGATACTGTTCTTGGCAATAATCATTTTGCCTGAACCTCCAGTTGCATTTATTAAGAAGTGTACACAAAAGAGCGGTGACCAGGCTGTATTCCCAAGGAGGTTTGTTATTACTTTTATTTTTACCCTCAGCCATCTTGTGGACTTGAATGTCACCATGGACCTTGAATGTGAAATAGCTTCAAGCTAATAGCTCTAATTGCTTGAAGATGTGCAGGCAGGTGAAACCTGATCTCCCCTGGCCACTGTAGAGACCAGGAACAACACAAGAATGTTTACATAGTGGGTTGAGTTTAATAGACAGTAGAGCTGGGTTTCAGACAGCTAGCAAAAATGCAGCTAATAGGTGACCTCTTAAATGTAGCCCCCCCCCTCCCTCTAGTAAACAAAAGGCCATTTCCATTTATTAAAAAGGGAACATGCTAAATGCCAAGGTTATCTGCCTGCCTAGATGCAGCCCAGGTTAAGATGCACCTGATGTGAAACTTTATCTCTGCAAAACACAAAAGACACCTAACATGTCAGGGCTCAGTGAGATTCAAAGTGATGTCACATTAATTGTGAACTGAATATTTTACAGGACTGGCCTTTCCAGTTTGTCTACAACAGGGGTAGCCAATGTGACAGCCTCCATATGTTGTTGGATTCCAGTCCCATAAGATCCACACAGTAGTAGTGAGGGATAATGGTAGCTGAGGTCCAGCAACATCTGGTGGGCCAAGGGTTAGCCAAACCTGGATGGATGGATGGATGGATGGATGGATGGATAGGCAGGCAGGCAGGCAGGCATATATATAGTACACAGCACAACTGGAAACATTTGTGGAAAACAATGAGCATATGAACTCTCATCTGTGGAATTATTATTATTATTATTATTATTATTATTATTATTATTATTATTATTCCCTGCCACTCTGGATGACTTATAGCATGTATAAAAACATAGTAAAATATCAAACATTAAAAACTTCCTGATACAGGGTTGCCTTCAGATGTCTTCTAAAAGTTATGTAGTTCTTTATCTCCTTGACATCTGAAGGTAAGGCGTTGCACAGAGAGGGTGCCACTACCAAGAAGACTCTCTGCCTGGTTCCCTGTAAGTTCACTTCTTACAGTGAGGGAACCACCAGAAGACCCTCAGAAGAGGACTTCAGTGTCCAGGCTAAACGATTGGGGTGGAGATGCTGCTTCAGGTATACTGGGCTGAGGCCGTTTAGGGCAAGTGTTTAGTGTTTAGCACAAACACCTTGAACTGTGCTCAGAAACATACTGGGAGCCACTCCCAGTCACCAGTCTAGCTGCCGCATTCTGGATTAGTTGTCATTTCCAAGTCACCTTCAAAGGTAGCCCCATGAAGAGCACATTGCAGTAGTCCCAGCGGGAGATGACTAGAGTATGCACCACTCTGGTGAGACAGGCCACAGGCAGGTAGGATCTCAGCCTGCATACCTGATGGAGCTGGTATACAGCTGCCCTGGACACAGAATTGACCTGTGCCTCCATGGACAGCTGTGAGTCAAAAATGACTCCCAGACTGTGCACCTGGTCCTTTAGGGGCACAGTTATCCCATTCAGGACTAGGGAGCCCCCCCACCCGCTGCCCCCCCAAAAAACATTACTTCTGTCTTGTCAGGATTCAACCTCAATCCTTTAGTCTCCAACCACCTCTGGACATTCACATAGAACATTCACTGCCCTCACTGATTCTGATTTAAAAGAGAGGTAGAGCTGGGTATAACCCATATACTGGTGAACACCTAGCCCAACCTTCTTGATGATCTCTCCCAGTTCAACTTCTGCCAGAGGTCAAATCACAAAAGGTGTTTACAAAGAAGTGTAGTCCAGAAAGTAAAAACTCTAGGTCAGCAATACTGTTGCTGTTTAGTCGTTTAGTCGTGTCCGACTTTTCGTGACCCCATGGACCAGAGCACACCAGGCACTCCTGTCTTCCACTGCCTCCCGTAGTTTGGTCAGACTCATGTTCGTAGCTTCGAGAACACTGTCCAACCATCTCGTCCTCTGTCGTCCCCTTCTCCTTCTGCCCTCCATCTTTCCCAACATCAGGATTTTTTCCAGGGAGTCTTCTCTTCTCATGAGGTGGCCAAAGTATTGGAGCCTCAGCTTCACAATCTGTCCTTCCAGTGAGCACTCAGGGCTGATTTCCTTAAGAATAGATAGGTCTGATCTTCTTGCAGTCCATAGGACTCTCAAGAGTCTTTCACAGCACCGTAATTCAAAAGCATCAATTCTTCGGCGATCAGCCTTCTTTATGGTCCAGCTCTCACTTCCATACATCACTACTGGGAAAACCATAGCTTTACAAAGACTTAATAGCTTTGAATTTTTTTTGCAAAATCCTAAAACATGCCTTACATGGCTTGAAACTTGCTGAGAGCTCTGCTATATGTTACAAATTTGTTGCACTTAACAAAAAGGAAAGGGAGACATTTTATAGGGATTGCGGGTTCTCGCTTGAAAAATCAGAAAGGTCAGGAAGAACAGAAACACTTAAGAAAATGGAGGAACGGGTTACTTCTAGCAAGGAAAACAAAGGTGGAATAGATCATATAATAGGAGTTTAGCAACTTTACAAAAAAATGAGGAAACGATGGCCTGAAATATTTTTAGATAAAACAGCAGTATCAGTGTAGAAAGTTAATCACCAACCAACCAATCAGCCAGCCAACCAACCAAAAAACAAATGGAAATACATAGTAAAAAAAAGAATCATATGAATAAACAAAATCAAAACACGTTATTAAAAGAAATGTGCAGTTTGGGAATGGAATGGACTAACTACCCAGAAAATGGTGGGAAGATCTCACCTGCAACAAGAATTTATTATGGTGTTAACAAAGTTTTACATGATGTTTTTATTGGAATATGCTAATATAAAAAAGGACATAAACCTCAAACCTGTTCTGTGAAAACTGGCTGCCAAAATATTTGTTATTAAAAAGGGGGGGGGGAATAGTAAAACGGAAGTATTACTGAAGTCTGGCGAACAACAATAGCTCTGAAAACAAGCCATGAGGGGTAAATATTTTGTATCATCGAACACATGAAGAAGAAAAATGAGAAAGGCCTTCTCCCAAAATAATTGCCAGTAATGGCTGGCTCCTTTTTCTTTTTCCGCCTCCCCCCACCCCCACTCCTTTTTGGCAACTGAAAGAGTTCGTCATTGAAAAAACAGTGTCAATTTAAAGATTTAGTATAAACTAGCTCAAGCCTGTGGGAGGAACACTAAGTGGAAAAAGTAAACACGGTCCTCCCAAGTAGTTCCTTTCTAAGCTATACACACAGACTGTGCCTGGTACCACAGGCTGCCCTGCACATTGAGGAGGTCAGCTAAGCTATGCTAAACTGACAGGTTCCGTTTACAGCAGGGCTAGTACTTTGTTTGGATATACTGGCCTTGGTCACCGCCAGCTTAACAACAGATGGCTAGAAAACTTTCATTATGTTGCACAGGGCCGAGCTGCAAACAATCACAGAAAAACTGTGAAAACTTTTAACTCCCTCCCAGCCGACTAGGAAATGGTTGGCAAGCGCAATGTGTGGAAAAGGCAGGGACGTAGAGGGGAGGGGAGGGGGGGAGGGGTGCACGTTTATTAAACCTGGCCAAAAAAAAAAAAGAGGCAGCAGCATGTGCTTTTCAATTAATTACAGTGAGATGTAATGATTAATCACATTTGTACATGATCCACTGGATGCGCCCTAACAGAGGGGGCACACAAGTGTAAGCTTCCCAAAGGAGTCGTCCAAACGGCAGCTATACTGCCATGATAAGCCCCTTGGTAACTGGGGGAAAGGAGGGAACGGGCAATTCTTTTTGCAGCATTCAGATCAAGAACAGAGGAGCCAAGCAGCCTTCTCTGCTTGACCCATACAAGCAACAACAGGGGGGAAACTCCACCTTTTTTAGGTTAGGACATGCTCAAATGTCTCTTATTCATTTCTCTTTCACGATTCCTCCAAGGAGCTCAGGGTAACATGCATGAAGGTTGTGTTTTACAGACAACTATTCTGCTAGGTACATGAGGCGGAGAGTGTGGTTAGACCAATGCCATCAAGGAAGCCTCGTAGCTGAGGAAGGATCTGAACCCACATCTCTCTGGTCCAGGTCCAACAACAAACAACTACACCACATTGAAACTTTCAAACTTTCGAGCTGCTTACACCTCCTCAGTTTCTCAGTGCCAAACATCAACCGCAGATCCCTGACTGGTTTTTTTTGTTTTTGTTTTTGGTCTTTTCCGCTTTCAGGGCTGTTACCTTGAGAGTATTTGCAATGTGACAACGTCAAATCTATCCAGGGCATCATTCTGGACATAAGTTGTGTTGACAGATTATGTTCATATATCTTAACCTTAGGCTTCCCTGCAAGGAGATCTTTGAAAGAAGGTTGTTCACCTCTGCAAAAGATCCCACTAGCACAGTGCTGTCATGTGAAGGTAAGAGGAGTATGCCAAATAATCTAACACCCAGATTTAAATATGATTTAACCAAATCTATATATAATTTAAATATTCATTACTTTGATTTGATTCATCTGCACCCTAATATTGTCTAATGCTCCAAGGTGGGTTATAAATGCACCTTGTGAGGTTTTATTCAATTGGCAATCTTATATATGTCTCATCACAGGCAACACGTTCTTCCATATTATTCAAGAAATGAACAAATCTGTTTTTCCACAAATGTATTTTAGAAGCGACTCTTTCCTGTTATTGAAAGAAAATTGTGTTTATTACTCCTTTAGCATAGTGTAAACTCATAAACGTCAACAGAGAGTACAAGGAAAACTGTCAACTAAATATTGTTTCCTTCATGAGCTGCTCTTCCAAGTCAATTACGCCTTTCAACTTCTGGGGCATTGTATGATAAACTGGCAGTAAAAATCATTCACATTAATATACCATGGTGCCTTGCCTGCAAAAGGTAATTAAAGAAGTAAATGACTCATAAGAATAGACATATTAGCTGCAAAATGAAAGGCAACTGAGCTGCCACATGAAAATATGTACCATTAAGATACTGCATTTTCATATTCCTGTAATCAGCTTCAGTAGACTAATGCTTATTTAATCCAGTTCTGCGCTAAGTCCATCAACAACTGTTTTTTGCTGTTTTCTCCTTGACTGAACATTATGTGTGCAGGTTTGGAATAAATACCGCAATGAGATTTTTGCATACTCAATTGAAGGACTGTTTTTTCCATTATTATTTTTTAAAAATGAAACTATTTCTTCCCCTCTCTATCACATCCTCTTTACACATGCGGAGGAAAGTATAACACAGAAGGTTACCACAAACACGTTTTGTCACCAGACAGGATCCATCCACATCACAACCCAGAACCCATATATTCTGATTCATAATACTATCATAGCACAGAAGAAAGATTAGCCACCCTTTCTTTTTACCAATTCTACCCCTCGATTTATGAAGCACTCTGTTGTGTTAACAAGTTCATTTCATTATTGGTAGAAAAATAAGAACAATGTACCAAAACGCATTGTTCAAACACACACCTGAGATGCTGTTGAGAAATAAAATAAAATATATACTGTACAACAAAATTTTGAAGGTAGGTGTAAGAAGAATGGGTGGATGATGATAAGACAGGGTGAAGGATCTTCCACCAACTTGCTAGGGCAATCCTATTCATTCTTAAGGCAGCATGGGCCAGGATGGTGCTGCATGAATAAAACTATGATTTAGTTCTGCTCATAATTAGCTCTCTCTGTCACTTGCCTTGCCTTGCTGTTTTTCCTGCCAATTTTTAATTGTGTTTCCATCTTTTCAGGCTCAATGTAAAAACAAGAAAATAAGAAAATAAATTGACGCCAATGCAAACAGGCACATTAAGAGAGTACCCCAATTTAACTGGCTTTAGCAGAACTGCAAAGCATGGTATAACACTTGGGAAAACGGTAGCACTTAGCATGAAGGTGATGAATTGCCCAAACATTGCAACTGAATTTATACCTAAAGCCCGAATGAGGCCCGTCACACCTCTTTGCATCCGACTCTTGTTTCCGGCCCCCAGTTCTACATCTATGGGCTGTAACTGGCAGACAGAAAGTGTGGGGCAGACCCAGGCTCTGGTGACAGCAGCATGGGAAACAGATAAAGACACCTGCCATTCTCAGCAGTGCAGCTTTTAATAATACTGGCACTGATGGAAAGGAAATATGGTACTTTTATTTCTTTACCATCCATCTTTCCTCCAAGGAGCTCAAGATGGCCTAAATGCTTCTCCCCACCCCCCTCACTTTATCCTTGCCACAACTATCTGAGGTAGATTTGACTGTGTGTGGGGGACACTGGCTCAAAGTCACCCTGTGAGTTTCATGGCTGAACGGGGAATTTGAACCCTGGTCTCCCAGGTCCTATTTTGGCACTGTAACCATTATAATGCATTAGGCATGAGAAAATGTTTGTGCTGGTTTCAGCATGAACATATCTTTTTTGTGGGTAAGGGAATTTCTCCCCACCGGTCTATCAAAATAGCCATATATGAAAGTCACTTTCCTGGGTTCTTCCACATTGTAGCATCATGCAACAATGAAGACAAGAAACAGAATTTGGAGGAGGCTCACACAAATAGGAACAATTGTGATTCTGAGTGGCTCCTACATAGCTCTATGGCACAGTAAATGGACAGAGAAACACATCAAGAATGTTGTAGAAGGCACAAAAAGTTTCACAAGGAGTGGATTTATCTCTCATTCCAACCAAGTCTCTCAGTATACAGTATATCATTACTTCTTCTTTGGCGATCACTCGTAGCCAAGTAAGATTGTCTTCCATAAACACGGTTTTAACAATGAGTCCCTAAGTGACTGTGGAGGCCAATTCTGGACCCACACATTCTTCCATAGTGGGGACATTGGTTCCCGGGCGGGAGTTGATTGCGGTGTGGATTTGTCTGTGTGGATGCCTGCTTATTGTCTTCCAAAGCAACTACTCTATTCCGAACTTAAAAATGGAAAGCGTAATGCTGGTGGTCAACAAAAGAGGTTTAAAGACTGTCTCAAGGCAAATCTAAAAAAAATGTAGTATAAACACCAACAACTGGGAAACACTGGCCTGCGAGCGCTCCAGTTGGAGAACAGCCTTTACCAAAGGTGTCATGGACTTTAAAGATCATTACTTAAGCTCATGTGAGGAAATGGCTGTCATTCACTTCCATGGGGAAAGTAAGTTGCTATTTTGCAGACACTAATATAGTGGAAGTCAAATCAGCCACTGACATTAAGCGCCCAAACTTCCACTAAGAGGGATCTCAGGACAGGTTGCGATCAATATACTTGGGTGAGGAGCTGCATCTTATTATATATGGACAGTTCCCCAAGTAGGTTCTAATATTGTATCTGATCTATTCAGCAAAGTGCTGAGGTGAGACTCCTTCCTTAACAGGAAAGAAAGAATAATAATACACAAAATATGAGAAGACACTGACAGCGAAACTGGCAAACTGATCTTTTAAGGGTCAAACAATAGATTGTAAGATTACCACCTTCTCATTAAACAATGATGTTAACCTTACGGCCTCTGTTAGCCTCTCCTAACAGATGGAAAACATCCACCTCTCAGGTAATCTAGGTAATCTAACTTAACCCCGTATGTGAGAATGTGTGTTTCCTTTGCAAGCAGGAAAGTGTTCTTTTTCTTTCATATCAATGGCACAGTAATCATTTCTTCAGTCTCACTCCATAAACGCTAAGATCAATAGCAGTTGGCAGAACCATTGAGGAACTGTGATGTCTAAGGTTTTCAAACTTGCTTACTGTGAGAAATATAATTACGTTTTTGGGTTTTTTTAAATAAAAAAACGATTTGAAATAACTCTACATAGAGAAAGGAGACTATGTATTTACTGTGTTCAAATGTGTTAAGTTATGTTAATAAATTAAAGGAATCCTAAGAATTGTATTGGCCAGGGATTTCTAATTTTTTAAAAAATAAAAAAAGAGTCTCCCAAATATAATGATGTCTGTTACTCCTTTAAAAGACTCCACACTGTGCATCTTGTTGCCCCATATAAGCTTGGAACTGACTCCCAAAACACTTGTGTGAGCCCACCTCCCTTCAAATCATTTCTCAAAACCCACCTTTCTCACAACCCCATAGTTTCCATGCCTTTTGGGGGTGGGGAATGGCAACCAGGAAATAGGAGAGGAGGGCAGCAAATGAGCACATGGAGAGATTAGATGAAAATAGCAGGATGGTAAATTAATCAAGTAAGATGGGGAAACTAAGGTAAGGGTAGATGGAAAAGTAAAAATAAGGACTACTGGTAGAGGGGATGAGGGAGAGAAATTGGAGGAGAGATCAGAGAAGATGGTTTAAATTATAGCATTGCAGAAGTAGGCCAAGGCTTGGGAAGAGTGTTGAAAGGGAGGAGCCAACAGGAGAGGCCTTAGCGGAACATCAAAGGTAGAGAAGGGATACTGACGAGTCTTAGAGATGAGATTGCACAGGTATAGTGGTTCTGCTTGGTCAAGTAAATAATAAATGAAAAGGAGAAGTGGGAAAAGTCAGCCAACTTCTGTTCTCCAGAAGCATTCAGCTGCAAAAGTACACGAGCGAAAATATCAAATGGAGACAGTGAGCCAGGGGGGGTGGAAGGAGTAAATAGTATTATGGAATGTCCTTCTTGGTAAGGTACATTCACATAATTGATATTTAAGCAGTTTTTTTTTTTAAAAAAAAACCCTGTTCACCCAGAAATTTGGGGGTTGAAATATATTGTTTCCAGCAAGCTTAAATACTAGTTGTAAAGATATTTGTTTGTAGTCAATGCACTGTGTTTATTGTTTTGCTGTTTGTCTCCATGGGTTCATTTGAAAAGAAGAATGGGATAAAAATCTAATAAATTAAAAATATGTTTGGAGGGTTGAGTAAATATTTCAAGAATTGAACATAGAGATGAAGTTAAGGTGACAACTACAAAGTCTATAGAACAGAGAGAAGCAGTAGAGGAGTTAGGACAATGATTCAGAGAAGGGCACTAGATCAATGGACTGAAGGTCACAGAAGGAGCTGGAAGCAGCACATTGCAAGGATGGGCTGTGTGAAATATTGAAAGGGAGAAGGGAGTGACAATTCCACAGAAAAATAGTCATATGCAGAGCAGTTCTTGATGAAGACAAGATCAAGAGAGTGCCCAAGTCAGCATGTGGGAGAGTCAGTCCAGAGGTGAAGGCTGACGGAAGCAGCTGGATCCGAAGAAAATCCGTGTTGAAATAAGAAAGTATCAGAGCTATCAGAGGAGCTATCAGAGTAGAAGACAGTCAGTCAGGCACCAGGGTCTAAGATGAAGGTTGAGAGGAGCCAGGAGGGTTACACAGAATAGAAAAACAGAAACATATAGGACATATAAATGTAAAGGTCCGTCTAGTCCAGCATCCTATTCTCTCAGGGGTCAATCAGATGCCTGTGGGAAGTACACAAGCAGGACATGAGCACAAGAGCACTCTGTCCACCAGAAATTCTCAGCAACTGGTATTCAAGGGCATAGTGCCTCTGTCAGTGGAGGCAAAACATAGCCATCTTCGCTATTAGCTGTTGATAGTCTTATCCTCCATGAATTTGTTTAATTCTCTTTTAAAGCCTTCCAAGTTGGTGGCCATCGTGGCTTCCTATGATATGCAGAAGCCATGCTGGTTCTACTTCAGCAAGGTTTGTTCTTTTATATGCTTGGTCATTTTAGATTTAACAAGAAAGATGTTGAGCTAACTGGCCTGCATTTTCCAGGGTCCACACTGGACTTCTTTTTAGAAACTGGTGTTAGTCTGGCTGCTTTCTAGACTATGAAGGTATGAAGACTGGTCTTAGGGACAAATTACATATTTTTGGAAGAGGCCCAGCAATTTCACATTAGAGTTCTTCGTGAACTCATGGACGGATGCTGTCTGGACAATGATTTGTCAGTTTTTATTTTGGCTATTAGACCTAGAAACCCACAAAATGAACTTTAAAAGGTAGAAAATGTCTCCCATACTTCTGATAGTATCCAAAATAAGGTACAAAACCAAGATTGTGCAAATAAGCTCTAGGCAAAAAATGTGGATTATATAGTTTCCATCTTGGCTCATCCAAGATGCACACCCAACTAGTATGAAAACAAACAGGAAGGAGACAGTCTGCCAACCGCATAAACTAGTCACATCTCTAGTGGACTAGAAAGGCACATCATACATGGACTGGTATGTCTTGGCTATAGAGGTATGTAGTCTCTTCAAACAGCCGATAAAACTCTTATACAGAAGCTCCTCCTATGTCAGAGAACTTCAATGCACACACAAGGAGTTCATTCACCACAATGCCAGAGACAGCTCTGTGTGTGGATTTCCATTGCTTGCTATATATAGCTAGGCTCAATATTGCAGAGAGTGGTGTAATATGACCTCTCTCAACATTCTGCATGTGCAATGGAGCACCTGAGGCACTTTGTCTGAATGCAAAAGATCTCTATTTATTATATATAACTGGTAGTTCCTCTTCAAAAGAGAGGTGATGAAAAGGAAAAGGTGTGGGGGGGGACGACCCTCGAAACTATATTCTGGAAATGTAACTGCATTCTCCATATATACCATTAACACTCCTATATATAGTGAGGCTTTTAAAAATGGAGGCTCAGTCATTATTCATATTGTATTATTGCTTCTCCATTTGAGCAGACATCACTTGATGCTCACAATTAATGAGCTCTGGTCCTTTTTCTAATTAAGGAACAAAGATTCGTGTGTGCTGGATATAGAAAGCCACTGTCTACAAAAAGCATTTAAACAAGAGAAAAATCCTTCTAATTACCTTAAAATAGGACTTTTGATATCTATGAACATAATAGGATCAAGAAATTAGAGCACTTGCAACATCAGTTGCAAATAAGCTTTTAATAAACATTATGCAAAGGTAATGGCATTCTTTACTACCACCCCACCCCCACCAAATAATAGAAACTTATAGATATCACTTCTTACGTATTTTTTTGTAATTAATGTTTTGTAATGAAAATGCACCACATAAATTATATTATGACTATGGGACATCATATCTGAAAAGCGGAAAAATTAGAAGGTAGCTATTAGAGTATAAAATATCTTTAGACTACAGTCGATTAGGATTCAAACATGTAATTAAGAAAGTCAGAAAGATAACCTCACTTTATACAGTAATTAGGGCGGTTAGAAATAGGATACCATCTCTTAAAGTGTTACAAATACACCACACCACTAAATAATCCGTATTGCTGGGGAAGAATACTTGCTATCAAGGGCAAAGCTGCTATACGCTGAGGTAACAGCAAATGACAGACTGTTGTTCAAGTCCATTAGCTGCTATGTGATAGTAGCACATTCACTAGCCCACGACCTGTGAAAAATCTTAGATCTCTTTAAATCTTTGAATTGGATTGCTGCATTAATTCTTAAGAACTGCAATCCTTCAACCAAGTCAAATTACCCTCATTAACCAGGGGGGGGGGGAGAAACTGCCTCTGCAATGTTTTTTAGAAAAAAGATATTTATTACCTATAATCACTTTCCCTTACTGCTCCTATAAGTATTAAAAATGGGTGGGAGAAGGGGGGGAAACTTTGGGGGAGGGGAGAGAAACCCAGACACTATTTCAGACATTAGGTGGGGATGTTAATAAACTCCACATTCCTGTATGGAAATTAAAATGCACATAGATAAAGGTACTGGAACAAAGGGAATCTCAATTAATCTTGAGGAAAGGATAAAGATTTGGAATGATCTTTGTCTGCCACTGACACAAACACAATAGGTGGGGTAGAAATTCTCCCATTATCCGAGGCTTGATTAGAACACTACTTCATAATTAGGTATGTTAGAAGTATTGTCATCAACCAGAAGATTCATGTACTAACTAAAAGGTCTCAGAAGCCAGATCAAGACTTCTACTCATTAACAACATCTGCTATTAATGTTTAACTCTCATAAACATGCACAAGGGCATTCAGCATACAATAAAGATTTAAAACAAATATTTTGTTGTTCTGTTTTTTGCCCTTGTGGAGATCTGTGACAACCCCACAAATGCTGAGCACTCTTAAAAAAAACAACTAGGCAAGATAACAGAAGGGTATTTGTTCTTTGTAAGAGACAATCTTGCTCTTTCAGCAGGGTAGAATCATTTAATAGAAAACCCGGGGGGGGGGTGGAAAGAGAGAGAGAGACACATACATTCACAGTGCTCCCTCCCCCTCAGGCACATTACTTTGCAGATCTTTATTTTTAAAAGGCAGAAAATAAAAGCGCACACACCTCGAGTTTGCATTAAGGAGTGTTAGAATGAGGAGTGTGTTAGAATGAGGAGTGAGTTGTGGAAAGGGGGTTTATGGAAGGTAAATCATTACCCGACTAGATAATGAAATGCAGAGGCTAGGCCTCCACATCCAGCTACCACCAAGGCTAGTGCCCCTGCCATCCCCAATGATGTGAGAGGACAAGAAGCATGAGCAGCAAAACAACTGTGTAACAGTGTTTTTGCATGGTGCACAAATTAACCCCAATGGGAGAACTGTAGCCAAGGCCCTAGAATTTTTCCTTCCTTATTTTTTAATCTATCTATACAGTATTAAGTTTCTCTTAAATAGTATCTACAGCAGTGGTCAGCAACTGGAAACTGCTGGGCCAGATCTGGCCTCTGCGGTAGCTTTAACCTGAACAGGGCCAAAGGTGGCTCCAATCTTAAAAAAAAAACAAAAACCTTTCCTAAATAAAACAGAATGTAGCATTAGGGCCAAAACAGATGAGATGTGGTGTCCGTGAACTGGATCAGGGTGATGGCATGGTAAGACGAAGGAAAAAGTTAAGTCATATGTTTTGACCGAATGCAAAAATGTTGGAATCGGATAGTGAATCTCTCTCAAAAAAGAAGGCCTTGCTCTAACCTAAAGTAGGCTGCATATCAATAGAAGCTTCTAATATATTTCAGTAAACTTGATGGTTTTGTGCTTGGTCCAGTAAAGCATACATTGTATGATCAGATTTGTAGACTTAAGAGTCTGTATAAACAACTGTTCTAAAGAATTGCCATTTCTGCTCCCCGAGATAGGGATGATTTGATGCCAACATTTAAATATTGTGAGCATATATGGTTGTTTTTGGTGAAAAAAAGCTTGAAGGATATAAAGATGCATAATTTATTTAGTTTAGTTTATTCGTCAGGATTTATATACGGCTTAATACAGTGGAACCTCGGTTTATGAACACCTCGGTTTACGAATTTTCAGTTTATGAACGCCGCGGACCCATCTGGAACGGATTAATCCACTTTCCATTACTTTCAATGGGAAAGTTCGCTTAAGTTTATGAACGCTTCAGTTTAAGTACTCCGCGGACCGTCTGGAACAGATTAATCCACTTTCCATTACTTTCAATGGGAAAGTTCACTTCAGTTTATGAACGCTTCAGTTTATGAACAGACTTCCGGAACCAATTGTGTTCATAAACCAAGGTACCATTGTATAAACAAATACATCTCTGTTTACATAAAATTATAGAAAATATTCATTAAAACAGCCAAACTAGTTTGGTTATTGCAATTTTACCTATGTGGTTCCATTTCAATATGTGTACTTATATTATTTTCTATTAATTCCATTAAACCATAATACATTTATATTATAGTAGGATAGTAGATGCCAATATTATGCATATGTTTGACAAAATAAGCAAAGGGAACAATTAATAAGTACTGATAAAAATATAAATATGTACATGTAAACATTCTAGGTGTGTCTCCCCCCCCTGCACCCTTTAATTGACTCTTGCTTTACTTTTCATTTATCTCCAATCAAATAAGTATGAAAGACATGTTGACCATCTTTATAGGTTTATTTACATTCTCCTCCCCCTGACAAGAATGATTATTTGAAAAAAGCAGGGAGTCCATGTTCTTTTTCTACTACCGTATTTCTGCTGAACTCTCTTTATGAAGCCTTATAAAATTGAAATGTAAGAGGGAATGTGATGAAATGGTATTTATAGCAAAAGCTTCTGCTCGCCAGCATTTTACACACAGGCATGTGCATCTTCATTTCTATGCTGTACCTCTGCACACTCTGATGGGTCCACTGACTGTCTACTAGTCATTAAAAAGGGGAATCCACTCATCACATAGAACAGTTTTGACTGGGCTTGCATGCAGAGGGCTGGTATAATGGTTTTAAACATTTGATTTGATGCTCATCACCAATTGCCAATGACACACATCCTGGACAGGATGTGCCATTTAAACAAATACATATAAATATATACACACAAAAGTAAGCGCAGACCCACTTGGTTCCCTTGTACAGCTTGAACCCAACTGTTAGCTTGAATGTATGAACAGCAGAAAATGCTCAATGTTATAAAGGTAAAAGTCTAGCTGTTCTTACGGTACAACTCTATCCCGGGGAATTCAGTGCTGATAGAGCCAAGCCATGATTACAGCAAGGCCTTATGTGAGACCGGCTTTTGATGTGATGATGTTGCAAAGACGTGTCTGGGAGATATGCATACTCCTGAAGCTGAGACAACAGCAGCAGCAAAAACCTACTTCAAATGAGGCAGATGTGGAGGAAAGTGAAATCCTTAAATGTTATTCTAAGTGCCTTTAAATCTGGCAACCTCCTGGTTGGAAGACAAGGTCATTCTTCAGCTTTGCCAGAGGGAGAAGCTTTTTACTCTCCAGACTAGGACAGGAGGAGTAGGAAAACTTGCATCTTGCCTGTTGCCCTGGGATTCCTTTCTTCCAGTGCTTATTCAGGTCTACACCACCCCTTCTCCTTTCTTAGGGCTGCTTGCCTGCCTCTGAAACTGGAAGAAATGCATAGGAGGAAGAGGAGAGAAGGGGCAGGAGAGGAAAGGAAGAAGGGCAATGTTGCCAAGATGGAGGTAGGGATACTGTCTACCTGCACATGGGATGATGCCAAAAGGCCCAATGCTGAGAGTCCTCTCAAACCTGGAACCATTCCTAAATACCATACAATATTAGAACTTCAGAAAGCTGGAACTGAAGACGAAACCAGGATACAGTATTTCTCAGCTACTGCCCACAATTAAAGAGCAAAGTCATGGACTCAGATCCTATACTTAGAGCTTAGGGAGGGGCCTAGAGACTGGCTGTCAATGGCTACTTTAGTACCATGTAACAAAGATGCCTCAACATGATGTGTAACGTATGGGAGCACTTAATGGCTCCTCCTCCATCCCTTGGTTGCTACCCCCCCCCCTTTGTACCAGGCAGGCAAAACCAAAACTAATAAACTAATAATTCCTCAACTGGAATTCCAACCCCAACAATAGCTTTCAACAATAATGGTAATTGGGGAAGGGATAAAGCTCGGTAACAGAACACATACTTTCTCAGGTTCAAACCATGGCTTTTTTAGATAGAATGGGAAAGGCTCCCGTCTGAAACCCTGGAGGACTTCTGCCATTCAGTGCAGACAACGCTATGATTGATGGATCCATTGGCCTGACTAACTATAAAGCTGCTAGAGATGCTCCTATGTTCCAGTATATAGATATTTTCATATGTAAGGGTGGTTATTCAAGGGGATGAGTATATATGATTAGACAGGTGGACACATTGCGAAGGCAAGGAATGTCAGTATTAAAACTGGAAACTGTGAATGAAAAGCATGGCACAAGAGAAAGTGTATCTTTCATTGCACCAGCCAATGGTTAAAAATACAGTATACACAAGTTTTTGAAGCACATGTTCTTCTTCAGACATGGATACTGAAAACCAAAATAAAGTACAATTAAAAGTTGCCACATGTCCAGACAGTTGATTACCAGTCTGTGGCTCATCCAGAAATATGAAGCTCATGGAGAAATAACACTGTTAACATTTATTGATTACAGGGAAAACAGAATTTTCTGAGCATAATGAATATGTTGTTCAGTGGAAAAATAATTGAAAGATAAGCTGCATGCCAATTTTAAATAAAGTGTACTCATATGCTGTGTATAGAGCTTGCAGATTTTATTCCATACTGCTTTTCTCCTGTAGAAGCCCAATGTTTACTGCTAGCCTTCAAATTCACTTTCATATTTGCACCTGCAATGTTGTTTGTACATTAAGCATTTAGAATATACCCGTGCATGTATGAGTGTAAGACCAGGGGATGAAAGAACCATTATGTTTGCCTAAAATGCATATTTATATTATGAGAGTTTTGAAAAGTCTTTCAGAGCCGTTCTTTATAATACCCTCTGGAAATCTTTAAGATCACTTACATGAAGTAAGGTGCTCTTATATTATATAGAAGCCACAAGTGTGAAAGTTCACTCCACTAGTTTAAAGTTAGGCAATCATAATATATGTCACAAAGAGATTCTCATGAGCAGAGATATGCATTTCAAGGATAGCCTTTAACACAGACATGGACCGCGACTCCTCAGCTTCAACCTTTGAACAGCCTTCGGCGTTACCTTGATCATAGGAATTGTGGTTTAAATAGTTGCTGCCATCTTGGAACCAAAAGGTAGGTGGTATTAAATTACTAAATGCAATTTATTTTACTGCACAGGGTTTCCCTGCTACTGCAGGAATCCATAAGCTTTCCTATAGATAGCACCATACGAAGTAGTCATACAGATTGGTGGCTAATTACCTCTTGCCTCTGACCCTCCATTCCTGTTTGCCTAATCTGGTAATTAGCCACCAATATGTATGACTATGCTTCCCACCTGTGCCCCATGTGACCACCACCTTACCTGAGAATAGTTGCAATTGTGCCTGTAGGTCAGCAATAGCGTCGTCCCTACCTCATGAAGGGGTGGGACAAATTCCCTCTAACACAGAGCTTTCCAAACTGTGTGTTGTGACCCATTAGTGTACAGTGGTACCTCGGTTTAAGTACACAATTGGTTCCGGAAGTCTGTACTTAACCTGAAGCGAACTTAACCTCAAGCGAACTTTCCCATTGAAAGTAATGGAAAGTGGATTAATCTGTTCCAGATGGATCCACGAAGAACTTAAACTGAAAGTACTCAAACCGAAGTGTACTTAAACCGAGGTATGACTGTATCAGCTGCAGTGCATAGGTGTGTCACGCAAACGCTCCCCGTGCTCCTCCTGGGGTTGGAAAGGGGTTATTTAAACCTCCGGTTTGCTAGTAAAACTGAATTACTGTGTCGTGAAATGATGCATGTCTAAAAAGTGTGTCACCAGCATGAAAAGTTTGGAAAGCTCTACTCGAACACAGTGTGTCTCAACCAGGGAGCATGCCGTCCCAATGGGGTATACAAAGATCTCATGGGGGCGGTGATTTTCTTTTTTTTATAAAAAATGTACAACTTAAGTAAAAAAACATTTCAATCCATTTGAAAATTCAAATAAAAGAATTGTGGCAGCCAGGTTTGAAAGGTGGAAGGCTTGGATTTTTATGTCAGCTAGAAAGGAGCATGGGTAAAAATAAAATAAAAAGTTGAGGAATATTGTTCTAACATACAGTCATACCTCGGTTTAAGTATGCTTCGGTTTGAGTACTTTCAGTTTAAGTACTCCGCAGACCCGTCTGGAACAGATTAATCCCCTTTCCATTACTTTCAATGGGAAAGTTTGCTTCAGGTTAAGTACACTTCAGGTTAAGTACAGACTTCCAGAACCAATTACACTTATACTTCGGGTTAAGTGCACTTCAGGTTGAGTACTCTGCGGACCCATCTGGAACGGATTAAGCCACTTTCCATTACTTTCAATGGGAAAGTTCGCTTCAGGTTAAGTACGCTTCAGGTTAAGTACAGACTTCCGGAACCAATTGTGTACTTAAACCGAGGTACCACTGTATTTTAGTAAGCCAGAGTGATGTAGTAGGCAGAATGCCAGACTTGAACTAGGGGTGCCTATGTTCCAAACAGTGCTTAGTCATTAAACTCTCATGGGGGTGACTTGGGGTCATTCACACTCTTCCAGCCTAACCTGTCTCATGGGGTTATTGAACGATAAAAAAAGGGGGAGCATCAGTGCCTTGCGAACTGAATGGTGGAAAGGTGGAAATAGGAAACAAATAATTTAAAAGTATCGCATATCAGCCTTTACTTTGACTATGTTGAATTATTTAGACTAGTCCAGCCTGTTTAGACTTCAACTCATCCTGCTATCAGAAGTTAATTACTGTGAAAAATAAAATGTACTTGACTTATTAATCTAATCACCATAAAACAATGCAATAGCCTGAAGCAACTACTCCAAGTACTTCTAGAACCCTCTTTAAGTCTTTTTCCATACATCTTCCTGCACTTGCTCATCCAGAATATACCCTCAACAATGATATTCTGTTATGGAGGAAAGAAACAGAAAACAACTACAATGACCCATCTAGTTATAACCCTACTTATTTACAGGTAGCTCTTACCATGGACATGTGTTTCCAAAATTAAACCGTAAGGAAGACAATTCACAGGACACAAATAACCCATCCCATCCCATCCACAAATTTCAACAGAATTTATCTCCACATCCATATTTTCAGAGGGGGGTGGTCAGATTTATCTCCAAAGAGAATATAAGGATTCTCTTCACTTCTTCCAAAGAATTGTATTTTAATACAGGAGACCTGAGAACCAATAAAAAAGGCAATTTAACAATATCACTAGTGTGTCACCAATCACCATAAAGGCCTGGAGGCTCCAACATACCTACAATAGGTTTGCCACCCTGCTGGTTTTCAATTGACACCCTCCTCCCCATCATGTTATTATTTTTTTATAAGTTAGGCCTAATAGTGGTTTCTAATATTCCTGCTTCGCTCACAGCTGATGGCGTTTTCTGCTGCTAAGCTCTGTTTCTCAGAGACACCTCTGGAAGAAAGAGACATAGAAAGAAGACACTGGTTCACCACAGGTAAAAAAAAATGGGGAAAGTGTGATTTGAAATGGACACAAAGAAGGGAAGTGATAAGCCTGGCACATGTTACCAGTGCCTATTATCATGTGGGCTATATCACAGAGAATGACCATAGAAACTCATCCTGAGTCCCCTAATATACTGTTATCTGATGGAAACATGAGAAATCCACTCTTCCGTTGCCACCAATAGGGCTTTACTGATGGCCAGGTTTGGTCTGTAAGCAAGAATTGCACTTCAAAAAGCATGGGGGACAGGAAATGGCTAACAGAATCCCCACTTAATATTCACTTTCCCAGTGATTTCAAATTAATGGTCATAAAAATAATGAGCATGTTTAAACGATGCTTACCTCTAGAACATGTACCTACTGTGCCTACTCTGCACATAACTGTGGCCAGCTTCAATAATGCCCTTTTAAATGGATAACTGTTAAATTAATATATCTGCTAAAGGAATCAATTTTTGTGCACTCCAAGGTTATGTGTTTAACAGACTTCGATAATTCAATGAAAAACTGAGCTGGTAATGATTTGCAGGCTAAATGAATGTTAAATACTTCAAAGGATTGGACAAACAAGTAGGCAGCAACATTTTTATGGGTTCACTTCCTTCAAGGGAACTTAAAGAGCCTGCCTTTTTATTGCTGCGAATTCTAGACACCTTTTTTTTACCCCTCACCATCTGTTTGAAATATGGAGTAGACAATTGGTTTTTTGGCTCTGACTCAGGTGGTTGAAATACAGGACAAACAGACTACTGTATATAAGCTTTCCTCCAGCAATGAAATTTTTTATTAACTCTCTTGCATAGCAAACTCTGCTGCCTAGCTTCCAATCCCTACAGAATCATCAAGGAATGTGGCTAGTTATTAATTCTGGTGGTCAAGCACAGGGTGGATATGTTGAGACTTGTCTGCAATATGTAACCTCACATTTCAAAGAGCTACAGAGGAATAGGGGAAAAAATAAATGAATTCTGATTCAGTCATCATTCACATGTGTAGAATTCAAAACTAAATACTAGCTATGTACATAAATATGTCACTCTTCTCAAGAACTTCTAGCCAAGGAAAACAAATCCCAGAGTGGAAGGGTGCAGAATGATCATTAAAAGTCTTAACTTTGCCTAACCTTCAAGCTGTTTCCAGTCTACAGCAGCAGTACTTAAAAAGGTGATCTTGATAACTGTCACAGCAATAGTAACCCCAAATCACCTGGTCCCAGGGCTGATTGGGACAATGGAACCACCACCACATGCAAACTGCTCTCAGTTCCTAGCAGTGTGGAACCTGGTGGCGGCTTTGTCTTCCCTTTTTTTTGCTACACAACCTCAGCCAGTCTTGCTCTGCCCCTGAAATGCCTGGTTTGGGGGGTGGGGGGTCTTGCACCAACTTCTGCTAGTGGGAACACTACCAGCAATACCTCTTCAAACGTCTGCACCTTTAGCAGGCACCGCACCACCAATGGTAGAGCCTAACCCCCTTCTCAGAGCACAGATCAGGGAATAGGATTCTCATCTTACCAGCTATGTTACTAAAAAATGTGAGGAAGGAAAAAAACCAAAATACATTCGAAAATTGTTAATATGACAAAGCCTTCAAAAGTTTAGGTGTAACCCACCAACCACATGTCATCAGCAATGAAAAACCACTGCATATTTTAATGTATCAGAAACATGCACACTCTACACTTTCTTCCAAAGTTCCTGATCACCATGTAAGGTGTTGCACACTGAAAATTTGCACGGGTGTAGTTCCTCTCAAATGCATAGGATGGAACAGTAGAAGTTGCCCTGTGATGGTTTTCTTTCTGATAACTAAATGCAGATAGGATCTTGATAATTTTAATGGATATTTTGCCGCAATGAACCATGAAGGACTAATGGGGATGACTAATGGGCCAGATGTGGCCTAAAGAATGGACATTCCCCACCCCTGCTCTGTCAGGAGCTAGACAGGAGAGTGTGTCTTTTGTCTGTTCCTCTCCGTCTGGACCACCTTGCTGGGATAGGGCAACCATTTTGTGGTGGCTCTAAGTCATTCCTTTTGGGTAGAAGGTGGTGCTGGGAGACTCATGGGTTTTGACCTGCAGGATGCGGTCTCCTAAACTTTTCAACACCTACATGGTTTTTCATCAGAAATCTGACAACAGCTTGCTCTATAGCTCTTCTCACTGAAGGCAGACCTAGCAACCGAGATAGAACTGCAGTTCCTGTACAAGGGTTGGACTAGGTGACCCTTGAGGTACCTTCCAACTCTACAATTCTGTTATTCAAAGGCTGTGCCTGAAGATGACTACCGCTGAAACAACATTTGAGCTCTACTCTAAGGGATTCTCCAGCATGAGCCCTGCATGGAGCTGTCCAGGGTAGCACTGATGCCTTGCCTCACCTCTGAACTGCTGAGGTGATTGCTCAAAACAGAACACAATTGTCTTGCGGCTGTGAGGCTGGGAACCTTCTGTAGTACTCCCTGCATATTATTGAATCCTGCTTTTCCAGGATTCTAAAATGTGTAAGGCACATCCATGAGTTCAGAAGTCTTCCCACACGGTCCCCAACAAATGCAATGGAAACAATGCAGGGTGGGTGGGTGGGGGGAGACAGAAGTAGCATGTTCATCTCTGCTGCCTTCCCCACCCCAATGTGTTAACTCTACACTTTCAGATAACTCATGAATAGGGTTTTTGTGGAAGTAAGAAGCATTTATTTAAATTTCTATATATAAGTGGAAAATAATTTCACAGTGTTAAACTAAAAATACAGTGGTACCTCGGTTTAAGTACACAATTGGTTCCGGAAGTCTGTACTTAAACTGAAGCGTACTTAACCTGAAGCGAACTTTCCCATTGAAAGTAATGGAAAGTGGATTAATCCATTCCAGACAGTCTGCGGAGTACTTAACCTGAAGCGTACTTAACCTGAAGTGAACTTTCCCATTGAAAGTAATGGAAAGTGGATTAATCCGTTCCAGACGGGTCCGCAGAGTACTTAAAGTACTCAAACTGAAGCGTACTTAAACCGAGGTATGACTGTATGTATTTCTGCACAACACTTTTCCATCACAGTGATCAAACAATGCCATTAGAGTAATATAGAACAAATTTACGCAAGTGTCATCGTTTCCAGAGTCCCATGCTCCTTAGACTTACAGCAGCTGCTCCTGGACTCCTAGCTCCCCTTCACTGTCTTCCCATCATTCCCTGATGTCACAGGGGAAATAAAACAACACAGTCTCTGCCTCCTTCCCCATTTTCCTGACTCTCTCAGAGGCTTATAAGCCAACAGAGGAGGCTGGAAGTTTGCAACCTCTCATCAGCCCCATCCTTACACAACTGCAGTCTGTCTGGTAGGTTGGCCCACTTGTGAGCAAGCAGGTGGTCTAGCAGCTTTCCCCCTCACAAATGGTTTTATTTAACACAGCAACCCTCAAATCACTATTCTGAAGCATTTTCACTGACTACAAAATTTATAGGTGCTACTTTCAAGACCCATATGCCAGAGTAGATCTAGGGATGAGAGAGAATGAAGCTGCATTTACCTGGGAGTAAGCCCCCAATGAAATCAGTTGGAGTTACGTCTGAGTAGGCATCATAGGAATGAGTTGTTAGGCACTAAAAATTCCATGAAAATTAAATTACAGTTGCTCTTCGGAAAAGTCCCATACAACAGGCTCCAAATAGCCCACAAAATGAAATCATTCTTCGGCAAAGGTTGCAACCGCAGTATACACAGGCCCGTGGGAATGTCATGAAGACTGTGGGATTGGATCTTTAGTTGCTAAAGAGACATCTTCCTTCCTCAATGCATTTTAATCAGGCAAATGTTTTGCCTGCTTTTATAAGGTTTCGGCTGAAGAATATTTTATAAAAACCAAAGGCCTACCTACAGCGCTGCTTTGCACTGCCAAAAGCCAATTATGTTAGCATAAATAAAACTAAACAAACAAAGTCTCTCAGTGTCTCTCTTAACTTCTGGACTGCTTTCCCCAGGAATAAAACAACTCTGCCAAAGACAGTGTGTAAGCAGGCAAGAAAGTACATAAATTAATGGTTAGGTCTTACTCAGGCTGGTAAAATTTCCAGTGGCAGGTCCCAAACCTGTATAAACCTCATTTCCATCACAGTTCTGCCCAAGGACAAGAAGGACTATATGGTACAATGGACAGTATGTTGTGCTTGGCATAGAAGACTCCATTTTAATTCACAACTCAGTCATGAAGCTCACTGGATCCTTCTAGGCATGACACCAACTTTCAAACTAAGATTATTTTAATTATACTGAAATAGGCTATTAAAAGAAATAGAGCAATCATTTCAGTTCTTTAGAAGCAATATTTAATGTTGATTTTCCAATATACCATATCCCCTCCAAACTCAATAATAGCTTACACCAGGGTACATAAAGTCAAGCAGTGGTGAACAGACACTTCTAATATAGCCATTTTTTATACTGGGCATACTTTACAACAAGCCTTATTACCTTATAATACTTAAAACTTTTTGTCACTATTCTTATCACAGTTTAAACTTCTAAAAGATTACAAACTAATTTTTAATATTGCTCTGTAAAATAAGTCATCACTACATCAGCACATACTAAAACTGTGTATTTCTAAATGTATTATCCAAAATCAATATTCAATATTGCTACTCAAAACACCACCAAGTTTCTCTTTATCTCTGCTTTCTGCCTAACTAGGAACCAATGTTTCCCTTCAGGCATGAAACAGACCTAAAAACAGCCAGGTTTTGTGCTTTCAAAACCTGGGTTTGGCCATTTGTCTCAGAATCTGATGGTTGATACCTAACAGAGTCTAAGGGAAATCACCTCCCCAAATTGGTGGGCCTTTGTTGGGCAATTCTGCAGGCCAGTCACTCATGGCAGCCGCAGCAGAATGTCAGGTGGTATGACATTCAGGCCTGATCCCTGTGCCAGTTACAAGTTGGCACCCCGACTGGGCCCAGATGAGGCCTAGAGCCCTCACAAATACTTTATTATGGGCAATGTGCTGGGAAAGTCACCTTGGTTTTCCTGGGGCACCTTCACCCCAGGAAACAGCTAAAAATGAAATACCTAACCCATGTTGAACATGCAATTAATAATGTCTACAATATGGGCAGATAGGGAATGAGAATGAGCTGTTTGCTCTATGCAGATCCAAAAGGTGTACTGATTGTTCATTTAAGAGACAGGTACAGAACCTGTAGCCCTCAAGTTGTTGCTGCATTACAACTTCTGTTAGTCCAAGGAATGATGAGAGGTATAGTGCCACAACAACTTGAGGACCACAGGTTCACCATCACTGGTCTAAGGCACAGCTGGGCAAGGTGTGAGTGGCCCAGTCTAGGATAGCATGAGCCAAGTTCCAGAGACGTCTCTCAAAAATCAGAGAGACAGTTCAGTACAGAAAGGAAACTGGTTCACTTCAAAAATGCTGTGAATGTAGTATATCTTGATTTCAGCAAGGCTTTTGACAAACTCAACCAAGATATTCTTGCAGAGATGTCGGTAACCTGTGAACTGGATGAAGTAAGTGTTAAGTGGATTTGTAGCTGGTTGGCTGACCAAACCCAAAGAGTGCTTATTAATAGTTCCTCATCATCCTGGAAAAAATCCCAAACAAACAAAATGAATTTCAATAGGGTCAAAATGTCAGGTTCTACACATGCAGGAAGAACCAGCTACACAAATACAAGATGGGGGCTACCAGGCTTGCCAGCACTACAGGTGAAAAGGGTCTAGGGATCTTAGTAGACCACAACCTTAACATGAGCCAACAATGTGATGCAGCATCAAAAGAAGCTAATACTATTCTAGCCTGCATCAATGGAAGTATAGTGTCCAGATCAAGGGAAGTAATAGCCCCACTCTGTTCTGCCTTGGTCAGATTACACTTGGAAGATTGTGTCCAGTTCTGGTGCCACAATTTAAGAGGAATATTGACAAGCTGGAATGTGCACAGAGGAAGGCAACCCAGATAGAAGATCAAGGGTCTGGAAACCAAACGTTATGAGGAATGGACAAAGGAACTAGGTATGTTGTGCCTGGAAAAGAGGAGACAGAGGAGATATGATAGCCATCTACAAATATCTTAAGGGCTGTCATATGGAAGATAGAGCAAGCTTGTTTTCTCCTACTCTAGAGCATTGGACTCGAACAAATGGCTTAAAGTCACAAGAAAGGAGAACCCAACTAAACATCAAGAAGAACTTTTTGACAGTAAGAGCTGTTCGACAGCGCAACAGTCTCCCTTGGAAAGTTGTGGACTCTCCTTCCTTGGAGGTTTTTAAGCAATGTTGGTTAGCCATTTGTCATTGATGTTTTGAGATTGCTGCATTGCAGGAGGTTGGACTGGATGACCCTTGGGGTCCTTTTCAATTCTATGAAAATTACAACTATGGGGGGAATGGGGAAGCAATAATGGGGCGAGACAAAGCATAATGAGTCTGTAGAGCAACTATTCTGGCTGGTAAGCTGCTTAGAGTGTGGAACTAAGCCTGAGGCTGGAATGATCCGAATCCAGCAAGGTTCCTGACTATCTGATCCAGCTGGGCTGGACACCTTCCAGAACACCTCTGCAGAGCAGCAGGGATCAGGTCCTAAGCACTCCGTGCTCTGAATCACAAAAAGGGGTATTGACCCTGTTGCATGATACCCTGGTTTGAGCCTTCTAGTAGCAGGTCTCTGTGGAAGTCATGTCTTTTAGGTTTTTGTCTTTTAGTAAAACTTGACCTTCCTCAGATACTGCACTAGGCTTTCTTGATATGGAGCTATAATCCCTTCATTCCAGTGAACCACTGAAGACCTAAGCACCACTCATCCTACCCACCCAACACCAGGCCCAATTCATCTGGGACAGAACAAAGCATTTGTGTGCCAGACTGCACAGCAGGTAGGTTTTGTGAAAATGTTTTATGGACACATGGGGCGGGAAATGCAACCTTAAGTATCACATCCTTAAAAGGTTAAAAACACAATTTTAATATTGCTAGTCAGCCAAAACATCCCACATAAAAAAAGTCTCCAGCACTGTAACTTTTGCTGATCAAAAGCACGCAACAGCTACAGAAGGCACAAAATAACCCCAGAGCCTATTTCATCACTGTGGCACTAATTCAAGTTTTACACTGAGAGAAATGCATTCAGCTTAAACCGTGATCCCAACAGAGTAACACTAGTAGCGGCTGGGGGTTGGGAAGGAAGAGGGAGGAAAGAAGGAACTGATCAGACCTCTGGCAGCTATTCAGGAATTAGTATAATGTCCACTGTTGCTCATGTATGAACACACACAATGAATTTCTGTTCCCTCCATCATTGCTAAGTTTCTGGCTATCATTGACAAATGCATATATTCCCCCATCATGCTTTAGTGTGTTTTTGAGCCCCACGTTGCCCTCACTTTTGATTGTGTAGATGAAGTTGAAGTGCACAGGGTATTTACTGATCCAGTTATCTTGTTCTGTGACAGGCAGAATCAATCAATCAAGAGGCCAGCTTTGTGCTTGCATATTCCAGGCACATCTCCGCACTTCAGGATACGAGATCACAGTGTTATCCAGCCAAATTTGATCAACAAATGCAGTTCCCCTGTGCCACAGCAATCTCAGATGAAGATGTTATTATGTGGAACTGAGCAAAGTGATAAAGACAGTGCAGAGAAAGAAAGGAGGGGTGCAGCTGGGCCGTTCCAACTGCCTTGGATGCATTTGTTGTGTGAGCGTGCTGAAAAGCATCATTTTTCTAAAAAAAGGTTTATTTTAAAAACTAAACGTCTGCTGTATCTGTATGTGTCTTCTTTTTTTCACAAAACCAAAAAATAAGACCTCTCAGGAAATAACATATATTAAAAAGGGAAATCCTGGCATTTATCTTCCACCAATTAATAATATATTTCTGTGATGAGTGCATGTACTACATTTGCAAACTGTTGCACATTTATGGCATACCACACCCTTATTATAAAAAATTGTCTGGAGGGCAAAAATACATTTTACCTTATAACTCTGAGAAAATAGTCACACAGGACCCACTCCCCACCCCCACAACAAGCTGCCACCTGGTTGTGACAAGATGCATGCAACTGTGTCAGTATTTAAGTGCATTTCAAGCAAAAAAATGTACACCAGGATTTTATTTTGCCAATAGCTTTCTACTGCCCTGCAGTTATTTTACATTATTTAATCCAAAATACCATCTTTTTGAATCCACCTTTCTTTTGCTTTTTAAATCTTTAATGGGAGCCGTTGGCAGTCCAGGGGTACAATTATTAGATATCTACAGAAAGAAATTGAAAAATTAATAATACTTTCCTGTTCTGTACTACATATAAAATTATCTAGTCTTGGTGGAATTCTATAGATTCAAACAGGAACCCCCCCCAAACCATGGTTTAAAAAAATAAGATAAAAACCTTAGCCTGAATTAATACAGCCTACATTTAAATCTTTGCAGTCATCAGTTTTAAGTAAAGCTTGGGGGATACTGTATTATGTTTTCAACTCAGAAATTTATTTTAAATCATTTTTAATTAAAGGACATTTATTAAGGCAGCTTATGCTACCTACAGCCTAAAAGCCCAGGTAAAAGTCCCATAAACTAATCATACTAATGATATTAAAATTGTTTATTGCCTTTTTATGGGTTTTCCTACTTAAGTTACCATTTTTCACTACTATATGCAAAACGTGTGACATCATCCATATCAGTTTATTAGGGAGAGTGATATATGTTTTCATCTGACCTTTGTCTAAATAGCCCCTTAGCTGTGGCTGGGGAGGGGGAAGCCCCAGAGTAGTCTATCAGCAAGGGAGCAATATAAAAACAGCTACATCTATTAACGTTTGTTTTCCTTTCACTATTATTAAACTCAAAAGCCAAATCCAACTGGAAAAACGATGCCATTTGAGTTCCCTTGTCATCATGTGATAAGTATGAGAAATGTATGTGCAATAGCCAAATGGCCAATAGACAAAACACCCACTCCAAGTGACGTACTGTTTTCCATACAGCACAGACAAAATCAAAACAACGGAGCTGCTGCAAACAAAAACAAAATCACATTTCCCATAAGCATTCCAGACAGAGCAGGGGTTTTTTTTACAGGAAAAGAAGCTGGGAAGGAAACCAGAATATGAGAGAGAGAGTCCATACCTCTCCTCCACAAGACAGAACTTTAAGCAAGCAGGGTTTACACGCTTTGTTCTTAAACACACAACGGTTAACAGCTGCATATGTATTCAGTAATTTCAGCGTCCTGCACACAGACCAGTTAAAAATATTCAACAACTGGGTCCAGTTTCAATCTGCTTTCTCTGGCATAACGCCAGTAGCCACTTTGGTGACAAAACCCTGGTTTTACATCAGTATACATGAGGTCAGATCCTGGCCCCTCGATTTCAAACGAAAAGTGAAATCCAGCCCAAGGGACTGGTCCCATTCACAAAAAAACAGTAAGGTCGCAGGTTAGGGAGCAAAAGTGTGAGGTTTTTTGTTTTGTTTTTTTGCAAAAAGTAATGGAATGGGAACAATTAGACTAGAAATTTCAGTGCTGTGTGTTTCAAATAGAATTTCAAAAAAGGAGAAACACTTCAAATTGCTCCTTTGGCCATCTGTGGTGTGCCCGGTTAAAACCCACCACTCGATAAAATGGGTCTGTGTTATCTTTTTAAAAAATAAATAAAAATAATCATAATATGGCGGACTGCCGTTGGTGTAACTGTGTTAACATATCTGCCTCTGTAAAGTTATGGTATCTGTGCTTAGTGAGATACCTGGCAATAAATTGTGGCAGCATGGCGAGTATCAACAGCTGCATTTTGCTATTTTAGTTGAGCAGCATAGAGTATCTCCATCAGAGTGAATTCTTGTCAGCTGCGCTCTTTGCTAACACAATTCCTATGTTTTGCCTGGCAGTAAATGGACGCTTCTGCCCCAGCATCATCTAAACAACTCTGTTAACATTTGCCCTCAAGCGCCTCTCTCTTTGTCCAGTCCCTGTCTTCTAACAGATGTCATCCAAGTCTAATCAAGCATAAAATGGTCATAAATATTTCTTTCTGGTAGATTTCACATTCGCATTTCATGCAGGGACATGATATTTTTCTGCTACCTCCAGGGAGTACCTAATGCAAAAACCAGTTACTTACATTCAAGGCTCATGTTCCTTTACTAAAATGCAGCACATGTTCTCAGTTCAGAGACATAAAACACAACACACACACAAGACTTTATCTTCTTTTGTTTAACTGCCCCCCTTAAATGATGCACGCCACAGTTTACACTAAGATATACCATCGCTTCCTGTTTAATGTGAAATCCCCAAAGCCGTAATATACTATTCTTATGGAATTAAATGCAGTTGAAATACCTTAATTATTGCCCAAAAGAGATTTAGCTCCTAGATACTTAATTGAACTAACAAGCTATTTAACAAATGTGTGAGATAAGAAAGGCAGCTTTCTATTTTGGCTGATTTTATGCACAATTTTACAACCTACTTCATCATATTTAGTTAAAACAATAAAATGAACCTAGGGTATAAATTTGAGGTTCATGCCTATTTAGCAGATGAAAAAAGGAGAAAGATAAGTGTGAGACAACTGATTTCCAGTACTTAAACTTTAATCATTCATAGGGAAACTACGTAGGCTAATTAATTCTGTCTACTTAATGGAAGAAACCACAGCGAAATCATATTCCTTTCTGGCAAACTTCATAGTTAACATGTCAGAATGTAAAATAAAACCAACCTGAGATTATTTTCAAAGCCATATGTCTATTTGTTACTCTTTTCTACCCCTTCCACTGTTATGTTTGTCAAAACAGAAATCTTATACAGCTATTTAAAACAAACCACAAACGCTTAATGATACAGATCACAACAGCGAAGCTTCTCTTCGCTTCTCTTCTCCCCATCCCCCCACCTCTCCTTTCTCTGTTGAGCCTAATATTTGATTACTGTTAGTCAAATCAAGCTTTCAGGCAAATAATCTCCATTTTTTAAGTTAATGAGATGTGGTCATGTCGACAACAGCTTGCAGAAACTTTTGATTCCTGCAGGCTGTGCTGGCCTCTTCTACAGCAACTACTACTGTTTGAACGAGTCACATTTGCCAAAATGACTGATATAGACAAGTGCACATTTAAAAGAGGCACTAATTAAAAAAATACCCACTGGTGTCAATTTAAATACCATGAGAATAAACTGTTATAGTAGCTTGGCTACCATCTCATGGCTTTCTCAGAGCGCCTTTAATTCCAACTGAATGGAATTTTCATTGCAAATATACTCTTTGCATAAGAACACTTCCCCCCCCCCTCCCCATCATGGAGGAATTCAGGGTTTTGATATAATTAAACAAATTATGCTAATATTTGTTTCACATAAGCTATTAAACAAGCGCCCCAGAACAAGTCCTAATTGAGAAAGCTCCAAAAAGCCATACTGCTGAGATAAGCAGCAAATTTATATTGTTGATTTTAGAGCACACATTTACAACTTATTTCTTTATTGGAACTCTGTCCTTTCTATAAGATGCCCAGCTCTATTGAATATCACTGAAACAATTTTCATAACTCCTATTGGCCACAGTCAAATGTGCCCCACCCCACCAGTCCAAATGAATAGATAAGAGACCTGGAAAGAACTTTTCCAAATTCTTTTGACTTCTCAAAAGGTTTTTTCTGTTTTGGCAGGGAATTCAAACAGCACAGCTGTTCCGTAATGTAAGCTGATGCGATACCAAAAAGGGGGGGAGGGAACGGTCGGTGCTGAGAGGGTTATATCCATTTAAGGGGTTAAATATGCAATTACCGCTGACTAAAACCAGAGAGACATATAGATAAACAGAAGAAATGAAGTCCCCAGGTTCCATTCAGAAGCCTTCATCACATTACTACCAGACAGAAAACTCTTTAAGTACCATTTTCAGATGTTAAATCATTGTTCTTGCAGCACGTATTCTCGCTATTCCTGGGGGAACAATATCTGAAGACAGCGTGCTAACAAATGCAATCCAGTAAACAGGCATTTTCCCTCTTGTTGTTAGTACCTTTGTGTTCCAGCTCCCAGCTCTGTCATCCATGCCTTCTCTCTGCTTTGAAGTTAAAGTACTGAATGAGCGTTGTCATCTATTATCCAGAGTGTGCATGTAGATTATAAATAAGAAATAAAAGTGACTTTCAGTACACTGCTTTTGCATTAGCAAGTTGCCTTCTCTGTTACCTCCTCTGTCCTTCATACTGCACTACCAACATTATATTAGAATCCAACTTCAGCTCCTGCAGACTGAAAGGAACACCCTAGGAAAAATATGTACACAGCAGACACACAAGTTTTATTGCAACAAACAAATCCTGCCTTTTAAACAGGCCTTCAATTTAGCTTTAAATATAAATATTTAGGCCTTGTTTGCAAAGGTCCCTTGGGCCCATCTGAGACTGAAGTGGGTAGGGCTGGCTGAGAGGCATAAGATGGGCCAAGGGAGAGTTGAGTTTGGGAAATGTAACGATTAACTGGGACTAAAATATGGTGCATGAGAGACAGCAGACAAGGAAAGGAGGAGTAGGTTGAGGGATTCCAGGGCTTGCAGTACCACTGCTCACAAATATCAGAGCCCAAACTACCACTTTCAAGTTAATTAAAGGACTCTTCAATTTGCATTCTCGGACTTTAAACAACAGAACTCTATGAGTCACGCCAAAGTTTATTTGTTGGGGATAAATCTTTTTTTAATATTATTTTTTTAAGATTGATCAACTATTTATATTTAAAATCTTGTTTATCTTATTTATATTGAGGCATATGGAATTATGCATGGCAGATTTAATGCACAGCACTGTTTCAGATTACTGAAACTAGCCAGATCAATGCTTTTCTCTATATATTAAGGCCAGCTCCTCAACGTTTTGTCACATGTTAAATGTGTGAAGGAACGTAATCCACAAGAGAGGGGTTGGCTTGATCCATAATGGCTGAAGTCACCAGGCACGAGCCTCCAGCCCTTTCTTTTTACATCTTTCAAAGTTAACAAGCCACCAGCTAGTTACTAATAACAAAATGTACCATATGGAACCAAATTGTGGCATCAACTTTAGTATCCTCATATGTTTTTTCCAGTCCACTAAAAAAAAAGTTCTCCTCTGCCGTCTAGTTGCAAGAAAGAAAATTCCAACTAAACATCAGGAAGAACTTTCTGGTGGAAAGAGCTGTTCAACAATGGAATGGTCTCCCTCAGAGGGTTGTGGACTCTCCTTCCTTGGAGGTTTTTAAGCAGAGGTTGGATGGTCATCTGCCATATATGATCTAGTTGAGATTCCTGCATTACAGGGGATTGGAATAGATGACCCTCAATGTCCCTTTCAACTCTACCATTATATCAGTAGGGCTTACAAGTGAATTTAAACATGGTATTAGTCATGTGGAAACTGTAGCTAATAGTCTGAATGTGTGAAACTGCTAACAGTGCTATGCCACCACGAATTACTCCCCCTTATTGTCTCATGCACCTCAGGGAGGTGGCAAGAGACAGCAACCTCTAATTACTCATTATGGGGTGATGGAAGCATTCAGCTTAAATATTTTGACTCGCCCTTACCTAATGAACATAGGATCAGGGTGTAAAGGTTGAATTAAGTACATCAGCACAAATGAAAGCTAAATGGCACATGTGAGAGTTAAACTGACATCTGTTTGGACTTGTTCTTGCCACTCACTAATGTCTGTCATTCAACTTCATTGCAGTAACACTGAGTCGGAGTTTGGAATGCCTATTCATTTACTACACTAAAAAAAAATAACAATCCCAGAAAACAAGAGTTATTCAATTTATTTGATACACTTTGCTATGACTTGCAAAATTTCAAAGCAGCTACTCTGTCCCAAGATTTACACACCTGTCTTACAAGGACAAAAGGGGAGGACATGTGGGGTTTATTCCAATTTACTCTCACGACAGCCCTGTGATACAGGTTGGGGTTAGGGATAATGACCTGCTGAAGGTCATGGCTAAGTAACACTTCGAACGTAGCTTCCTCAGTCCATCTCTGACACTCTAAGCATCTCACCAGAATAGCTCTCATGTGCCTGGATTTTCTCGTTGAATGTTCTTCAACATCTACCTGCCATTTTTCTTCATTTAATATTTCATTTTTTAAAAAATGATTTTTATTGATTTTACAAACAAAACTAAACAACTACACAAACATACAATATAATACTGTCCCTTCGTTCTCCCTCCACCCACTGGTTCACCTCTGCCACCAGTGAAACCAGTGTGCTTTGAGCAACAAAGGGGTCCATTGTGAGCTGGGTTTAGCCTCCCCCCTCCCCCCTCTTCCCCCCCCTGCCACTGAGAGGACAGGAGTGGAGGAGTTCTGAGGATTGGATTCCCCCAACTCTTTCATAAGTATATCTTAACACAATACAAACAAAATACAAACATAATAGGGGAGAGTTTTAACTCCCCAATTCTTATTACCTTAACCTTATACTTGTGACTTCCTCGATGGTCTTCCTCTTGGTTTTCTTTAAAACAAAATCTAAAATTGATGGCGGGTTTCTATTTCAGATTAAAATCCTTTTCTTATAATATTAACTCAACCCTCCTCCTTTTCCATGCTGCCCTCCCACAGACCCCCTCCTGCCACAAGGGAAATCCGTGAGGCACAGCATTTCCAAGGTTCCATTATATCCCCTCCTTACCCCTCCGAGCACCCCCTGCCACTGAGTATCTCAGAGTAAGGAAAGAAGAGTAGACAGCTTTCTGCCTAAATCTAACTTATCTTACACAAATTTACATTCACTTAGATTCTTTCCTAAGCTGCTCTTATAATTCCCTCCAGAAAGCACAACTTTTTCCATTCATTATTGAGCTCCATCTCCTCTCCCTAAGTCTTTTCCCCCAATTGGATCAGCATTTCCATTAAACAAGCCAAAATTTCGAAAAACCGTCTTTCAATACCAAAAACAAAGTCTTTTAACTAAAATATTCACCCCACACCCATTCTTTCCCATGTCCATCTCCAGGCCCTTGTCCCCCCCTGCCCCTGTCTTTTCCATTCCTCCTTAACATCATCCCACATTTCACCCCCTCCAGGATCTTCAAGTCCATCAATCCTCAGATTCCTTTGCTTCTCAGTGTCTTGATCTGCTTGGTTTTCTTCCTTTTGATGTCCATACTTTGCTTCATCCCAAACATGTTTTTTAAAGTCCAAGTCCTCTTTAAAATTTTGATCCAGTTGTTCTTCCTGGCATCCAGATTCAATCTCCACAATCTCTAAAGTCAAATTTTCCTCTATGTCCTGGGCTTGGACTTCATCTTCGTCTGCTGGTGGATTGGGATGCTGCCGTTCCTTGTAAATATCCTCCCATATTTGCAGATAGTTCAGCACAGCCTCCTGGAAGGCTCGAGAGTACTTTGTTTTCATATTTCTTCTGACCGCAGACAAACAGGAGGTGGAGAACAAAGAAGTACTGGAAAATTCCTCTCTCAGACGGTCGACTCCATTTTGGCTGGTCTTTTCCTTTGTCTTTTAAACTCAATCACAACTCCAATCTTAAGTCCAAAATTAAATAATTCTAGCACATTTTCATCCAGTTTTTTCCGATTTTAACAGTACAATCAGTCCACTCAATCTTTTGACAGCTTGACAGCTTTTTGACAGCTGTCAAAGCGCTCTCCCCCTTAATGATGCTGTACCTCAAGGGGAGCCGGACTCGGGAGTTGAGAGGGTTCGAAAAGGTCTTCTTTCTCTCGGGTCCACAATCTCAAAAGATCTTTATCGTTCAGCTTAAGGTTATTTAAAGCGCCTCCCAGTTTTCCATTAGGAAGAGACCGACTTCCGTTTCTTTAAAGTCTCTCCTATTTTTCCAATTAACGAATTTAAAGTCCGTAATCACAATTTCACTTACTTTTTTGGAAGTTCAAATTTATTTCGGAAGAATCTGCCGCTTGCCGGGTCGGGACTCGGAGCTTCACTTCTCGGAGGTAAGATCAAACCCAAAATGGCTCCCGCGGTTCCACCCCACCGGCTCTCGATCGCTCTATTGAGCTCTCGGGCAGCGGGGGATCCGCAAAAAAACGGAGCAGCCGCTGGGCGCATAAGTCACCGGGACTCTCTACCCGGTGTTTTTACGGGGAATCCGCTCGCTCTGCGGACCTCCCCCCCCTCCGCGAAGCCAGGGACATCGGCGCGCGAGGTCCCTGCGTCCTTCTCTCCGCCGCGACAGACCGGAAGTTCCTCTTCATTTAATATTTCCATCCCACTTACCTTGTTTACTTCTGCAGTACAAAAGGTAGTGGCGTGCCCAGCCAAGCTTCTTTTTCTTTTTTATCACATTTATAATAAACATAATGGTACTGTATATTTATTGTTTTGTACACCAAGAATGATGGGTTTGATTCAGTGAGCAGGATCTAGTTGTCACTGAGATGTATCTGAGATGTTTGCAGTGCAAGGCGATGGGTGAAATCTACTCTTCACAGACAAAAGCACACTTGCCCATCGACTTGCTGCTGCTTTCACCCGTCTTAATAAAGGGCAGACAGAGTCTGCAATATTCTTGCTTGCATTGAGGTAGCATCATCAAAAAGCTGCAAGACTAAGTCTTGGGGAGTGGACCCTCTCCTTCCCAGTCTATACCCTTTCATTCAAACTGCTTGCTGCTGCTATTGCTCTGGTACTTTTGAGGCTGGGGTAGGACTGGTTGTCCAAAGTGTGTAGAAGTATCAAGAGACACCACTGCTGTAAAACATCACATGTGGTTATATTTTTCAACCACGTGGTGAGCTTTGAAGAGTTGTGAATAACTCATGATTACATGGCACACATATCTTTTTTCAATCTTCAGCTAACATTTGTTCATAGAAACACAGTAGAAAACAGGACAGCTGAGCGCAATCTACTTACAGCACAATCCTTTATGTGTCTATTCAGAAGTATGACCCATTGTGTTCAATGGGGCTTAATCCCAGGTAAGTAGATGAAAGACTTAGAAAATGACAAATGGTTAATTTTAATGACGACTGATACATATAATTTTTGTTTTCACTCCATGTAAGGCTTCCATACTGATCTACATTGCCTTATCTATGATACTGAGGAGGTTTCCACAGGCATGAACAAAATCAGATGTTCAAATAATCAGCAGACCACTAAATGTCATAAAGGGAAAGGACTGACCATCAGGTCCAGTCATGACCGACTCTGGGGTTGCAGCGCTCATCTCGCGTTATTGGCCGAGGGAGCCGGCGTGCAGCTTCCAGGTCTTGTGGTCAGCATGACAAAGCCACTTCTGGCGAACCAGAGCAGCACACGGAAACGCTGTTTACCTTCCCACTGTAGCAGTACCTATTTATCTACATGCACTTTGACGTCCTTTAGAACTGCTAGGTTGGCAGGAACTGGGACCGAGCAACGGGAGCTCACCCCGTCGCGGGGATTCGAACCGCCAACCTTCTGATCGGCAAGCCCTAGATCTGTGGTTTAACCCACAGCGCCAACCTGTGTCATAAATGTCATAGCTAAATGTCATAGCTGCCAACAATTTGCAAATTAAAGAACGAAAACTAGATTTTCCTGCCTATGGAGAAAACTTTATATTTTCGCTTGGACTTTATGAATCCTTTAGCATACCTGCAAGAGTACTCAGACACATCTCTAATAGCTTATGCCAAACAACTGTCTTTTCATTCGTGGACTAGCATTCTGGGTAGAAGAAAAACAGCTAGTTAACAAAACATTTGAAAGAATTAAAAGCATCCTCCTCTGTGAGCAAAGAAACATTGCTAATCACTGCTAAGCCTTCATAATCCAGTCTTCAAACAAGTTAAAAGTAAAGAACTCTCTGTAAAGTAGCTTCAAAAGGTCTCTGCTAATCAGCAGAACTTGGTGAATAATTCTGTGATAAAAATGGACGTGTGTGTATTTTATTCTGTATTTTTCTTCCCTATTGTGAAAGGAGTTCAAATGTACCATGCAATAGTGAATCCGTGTGTCAATCCTCATGCCTGTCAATCAATGACAGCTATTCTGGATGACTTCAGTGGGACTTACACTAAGGTAAGTGTGCAAGATTGCAGCCTTGGGAAAGTGATGTTTGGAAGTCCCAGTGGAAGGATTTGATTGTTACTGACCTTATTAGGAAAACATTACAGTATATAGTGCAAGTATCAGTGGCATCTCCTTCATCTGAGTTTTAGCTTGCAGGATTATTTCCCACCCTCATCCCATCACACAATGTAGCACACAATCAGCTACAAAGGAAGGATGCATTTTATTATAATTCAGGGTACATATGGATGCTGCCTCTGCTGGATTGAGAGTGATTTTGTGGGTCGACATTCCCTGATACAATAATTTCCAAATCACAATACAGCAGCATATTTCCAGAATTTTAAACAAACAGAATGTTAAGTTATATTTTAAATTACTGTTTTTTCCTATTTATAAATAAGATAAATACAAAATTTAATAAGTTCACAATTTTACAAAACCTAGATATTGTTTTTATTTTCATTTTTGTGAAAGGGTGTTTTACTGCAGAACAAACTTTTTTCTGTTAAACCTCTGTGTTTTTTTCTGAACTCATCAGCAGAGTGATGATGTGGGACAGCTTGTACATGACTGTGCAGGCTAGTAGTTGTTACAGAGCACTGTATGGCAATGAAAGCAGCATCCTACCCCACTGCTAGCCACCCATCAGCAACAGTAGCGCTCTGGTAAGGGTGATGGGTTGTCTGCCTACTACTCAGTGCCCAGTTAATGCTGTGCCCAATTAATGCTGGATTAAATCCTATCCTAGCCCTGTATGTCACTGAGATTCAGGATCAGTGAATTGCATTCATATAGACCAGTGTGGCGAAACTGGGCCCTCCAGCTGTTTTGGGACTACAGTTCCCATCATCCCTGACCACTGGTCCTGTTAGCTAGGTATGATGGGAGTAGTAGTCCAAAAGGGCCAAGTTTAGCCACCACTGATTTAGACAGATAGTTTCTGAAAACTGAGAATGGTGCATGCGTAGAATCTCTTCTAATAACATTCTGAAATACGGGAAATCCCTTTGGTTCAAAGAAGAAGAAGAGTTTGGATTTGATATCCCGCTTTATCACTACCCGAAGGAGTCTCAAAGCGGCTAACAATCTCCTTTCCCCTCCTCCCCCACAACAGACACCCTGTGAGGTGGGTGGGGCTGAGAGACTTCAAAGAAGTGTGACTAGCCCAAGGTCACCCAGCAGCTGCATGTGGAGGAGCAGAGACACGAACCCGGTTTCCCAGATTACGAGTCTACCGCTCTTAACCACTACACCACACTGGCTCTCTCAAAGGGATACTGGAGCCCCCTAAACCTTTATAATAATATACAGTATGTACCTCTCTATGCACATATTGCGGACATGGGTGGCGCTGAGGGTTAAACCACAGAGCCTAGGGCTTGCCGATCAGAAGGTCGGCAGTTCGAATCCCTGTGACGGGGTGAGCTCCCGTTGCTCGGTCCCTGTTCCTGCCAACCTAGCAGTTCTAAAGGACGTCAAAGTGCAAGTAGATAAATAGGTACCGCTACAGCGGGAAAGTAAACAGCGTTTCCATGCACTGCTCTGGTTCGCCAGAAGCAGCTTAGTCATGCTGGCCACATGACCCCGAAGCTCCCTCGGCCAGTAAAGCGAGATGAGCGCCACAACCCCAGAGTCATTCGCAACTGGATCTAACGGTCAGGGGTCCCTTTACCTTTTTTATAGGCAGGACAATCCTATGGGTCTACAATGCTGGCAGGCTCTACAACACTGGCATATCATAGCTGTCATCCAATGCTTTACAAGCAGAAAAGTCTAGAGCACAACAACGGCTACAGAAACAACAGTAGCAACACCAACAGGTTCTTGTAGCGACAGCCTCCTTTGTAAACCACTGCGACCCACCACCCACAAGTTGCTTGTTGATGATGCTTCCACCCTGGCTATGCAAGAAAAGCAGTAATAATGCCCATACATTCTATGAGCTCATTCACCCCAGTACATGCATGGCCATCCCACAAAATGACAACAGACCAACTAGAAGGGACCACAGATCCTTTCTTAGTGTGGACTTATACAACAAAAAACATCCATAATTTCTCCAAACATTGGTTTAAAAACCACAGCACAACAAAAACACGTATCCTGCAAATAACCACCAATTGGGCAAGCAGACAACCAGTCCCAGAAAGAGAATCAAGAAATGCCATTCCAATTAGAACAGACAGAAGATACATGATGGGGCCTTTGAAATCTCCCAGGGGTCTAGTCAATGGCAAACCACCTCCCCTGCAGGGCATCAAGGGGGTACAGCCATATGGACAGTTACTGAAGGGTCCCAATTTGTGAGTAACTGAAAAAGGTTGCTGGTGGAAACCCATCACTACACAGACATTACTACAATGCTACATATTTCCCCCTGTTGGAACAGCATTGCACTCCACCATCATAAAAGGGTATGAGAACAATCCTATACCATCCAGTAAGTCAATGACCCTTAGGCAAAGGTTCTTAAAAATACTCAAAATAAACAAAGAACTCCATAGCCACCAAATTTTGGGCAATTTAGGAAACCCAGCTTGTTGAAAGTTGTGGTGGTAGCAAAGTACAACACACTATGGGCTCCTTCAGACAGACCTAGAGTGCAACCTTGTACATACTTACTTAGCCCCACTGACATCAGTGGAAGTCACCTCTGAGTAAGTACATATACGGTAGAACTGTGCTCTAAGGGCTGTATCCAACTGCACCCCCCAAAAAAAAACCCCAACCACATCGCCTGCAAAGGGTTAGGGGCGATTTGGAACAGCTGGGGAGGTGGTGTTGGGTCTGCAGGGGTTTGTGAGACTATATGAACACTGACTTTCTTCCCTGGTCTGCTGAAGGGAGCAGCCACTTGATTCAAAAGAGGGACAGAACTGGATCTAACCACCTGTCCCTGTATTTCAAACCCTTACAAGTGGTTTACATATTATTCAGACTCCCAGCTGAGCATCTGAATTGCCTCCAATGGGAAGCACTGTAGGTGAAGGTATGTGAAAGTTTTGCCTGTGCTACCTGATCTTCTGTTTTACACATGAATACGTCAGCTGATACTGCAGTCACTGATTGATGAACAAGCATGTACCCCGTTTCTCCGAAAATAAGACGTAGTCATAAAATAAGCCGTAGCAGGATTTTTAAGCATTCAAGGAATATAAGCCATACCCCGAAAATAAGACATAGTGATAGGCGCAGCAGCAATGTTGGCCACAGAAGGAGGGAAAAAACAAGACATCCCCTGAAAATAAGCCATAGTGTGTTTTTTTGAGGAAAAATAAATATAAGACGGTGTCTTATTTTCAGAGAAACACGGTATGTGAGCAAGCCCTCATGGCTGAAAAGGATGCGACTAGGAAAGAAAAGAAAAAAGAAAAGAAAAGAAAAGATCACCTGAAGCCACCCATAATACATAAATATATATATTTCGCTATTCAAGCAGGTTATGAATATTTTTAGTATTTCTTAAAACAGAGAATCCTAATGGCTTCGAAATGCACAAAGTAGTGCCACAGATGGTAATGCTCAAATTACATTTACAATGTGAAGCCTGAAAAAAAAATCTATTTTTGTACGTTTTAATTGACAAGAAATATTTGGTTTACCTGGGCCATGAAGCATGAAAATGAGCAAGTGTGAATCAAGTTTATATTTAAAAGCAGTGTGAAATGAGCTATTCATGAGGGCGTCACAATTTACAATTTACAGAGGGAATACTATTTTCTTATACAGAAACAGAATTTTATGGTTTCTAGTACATATTCGCTGCCTTACCAAGTGAAGCTGTTCCAAGTGGCAAATAGTCAGGCAGACCCAGCTGTCCACTGGATGGCTGAATAGACTACTGCAATGTTATGTTCACGGTCAAAATTCATTTAATTTAGTTCAACTTGGAGCTTAAGCTTTGAAGCTGTTCCACATACTGTAGCTATTTGGGCAAAAGCAGCTTCAGGAGGGGGGAAATGGAGTGGAATGGAGTGGCAGAGAAAGCAAGGGGTGCTTAATTCTTCCTCTACAGCTCTGCCTCCCCAACGACTGCTTCTGCCCTAGGGTTCCTAAGTTGTATGTAAGGATCCATCAGTCTCAGATCCACCCACAACTCATCTGTAGTATAGGATAATACCGGTAACTAATGTTGACTATCTTATCTTATTGTACAGTCTACACCAAATGTTTTGAATATACAATAAAAATAAGTTAGCTTCTCTTAAGCACTGCACTGATTCTTCAGTGCATGATCCTCAGAAATACAAATGATTTGAAACAACCAAACGTGATAAAAGTACGGTATTAAAAATACAGCAGTAGACATTAAAACCCAACACAGCTATAGAACGCTTAAAAGTAATTATAAAACATAGCCTGGGTACATTAAAGAAAAGTATTTACTTGGCACTGAAACGAGATCAACATTGGTGCTGCACAAGTTTCTCTTAGGATAGCATCCTAAGTGCAAGTTTCGATGATTGATAAAGCCCTCTCTCTCTCCAGTCACAACCTACCTAACTTTAGATGGAGCAGAGACTCAGAGAAGCACCACTCATGATGAACAATGAGTTTTGGGAGAGCTAGGCAGAAAAAAGGGCCATTCAAGCAGGCAGGACCTGGAGTCATTTAGGGATTTATAGCTAATGACCAACGTTTTGAATTGTCTATGAAAACAGCCCAGTTTATGTACTGCCTAGATACATTCCATATAGCTGGTCCCTGTTAGTAGCCTAGCAGCTGAATTGTATATTAACTGAAGTATCCAGTCTTCAAGGCAGCCCCACATACAATGCACCTGAGAATTTACCTGGGCATAGATGAAACTCTCAATAGCGGGAAGTGTGGTGGTGTTCACCTAACCTTTGTACGCTACCAACCTTAATGCTGCCTTGCTCCTCCCAGTCATCTGCAACATGATTAACCAGAGGTCAAGGGAGCAACATAGCTCCCCACCAACCCACCCACAAAATACACTACGGTACTACCTGTTATACTATAGCAGATATGGGGAAACTGGGACCATCCATCAGCCCAAGCAACTATGGCCAACGCTCAAGGACATGGAGAGTTTTAGTCCAGCAACAAGTAGATGGCCACAGGTTCCCGACCTCTGACCTGTAATTTCCATATGACGTGGAAAATGATCTCTTGTAATTATTTAAGATCAAACTGAGCAAACCATTCTGTAATAATACATTTGATGTAACTTTCAAAGTACTCCTTCAGTTAACATAGCTTACATTCGTGGGTGCTCTTTTATAGGTGTAACATATGCTGGGCAGTATCTTTAAATCAATCTTATTTTCATGAGAAAGGTGATTGAAAAATGTATTTTTTTTTAAAGGAAGTGTGGGGGAGGGGAGAATATGCCTATGAAAATGTAGCGTAGGAAAAAACCTACAAACCCCTGCATTTTCACCTATTATCAGGAACTTAAAATATAATAAATACTGACAAGCTTTCTTTCACTTCTCTATTACCATCATATTTTCCTTTAATGGTTTCAATTAACTCTTTAAAAGTTTTCACAGTTGTTTTTCTTTCTTTTTAAAGGGGAAATGCATCCTTTGAAAATAGTTAAGTACATGGCTCCAAACATCTGAACACACCTTATACCTGCACAGATAAAAATACAAAATGAAAATTCTAATTGTAGCCTCAAGCCTTGATAGTGTCAATATAGTACAAATAAGATAAAAGGGCAGGTTTTTTTTTAATCTACCTAATGGACTGTGTTTTTTACTGAAATAAAATCAGAGGTCTTAAAAACAAAAAAGAGACAAAAAACAGTATCTACCTTAATGCAATTTTTAATTTCTGTCATTGTGCTGCTTTTATATTTCCAAGTTCTCTGAGACAGAATCTCTCCTGAGAAGCAAAAGACATTTTACACACAATTTTCTATCTACTGAAAGAGGTATATTGTGCCCTTCAGTGAACATAAAATTGATATTATCATGTCTTAGTTTATATACCACTACTTAACCTTCAGATTAAAAGTTATTAGATTTGAATGACTAAAAAGATAGCATGTTACCTTCCATTCAACATCGAGTGATCAGAAAACTTGAGGGGTAAAGGCAAGTGCAGTAAGACTGCTTTGCTAGTAGAATTCCCCATCCACTTCCATGGACCTGTGTTGCTTAAAGGCATGGAAGAGTTTGCTTTGCAAGCGCATAACTAGAAACAATGATGGAAGGAAAAAAATCCTTTCTGTTGTCAAAGTGGGTAATGGTTCCCTCTCAAATTATTCACTACTGGAAAAACAATCCCACCCATAAAAACTCAACAATAAAAATAGACTCTAGAGCCAGCCCTAAAGAATGTATGGGGAGAGAAGATTCCTTCACTTCAGTCACAAGGAAAAGTTAGTACCGTATATGCTGGCGTATAAGGCGACTGGGTGTATAAGACGACCCCTTACTTTTCAAGTTAAAATATAGAATTTGGGATGTACTCCAGCCCTTTTTTGGCGGGGAGGGGAGGGGAGGCTGTCTTCTCCAGCACTCAAGTCTGCAGCCGGGGAAATGGTGGTTTGTTTGTTTGCTTAGTTATTGAGAGGGGGAAAGAAGCCAGAGAGAGGAGAGATAGAGAAGCAGAGAAATCGAGCAAAAGGAGGGAAAGAAACCATAGAGAGGATAGCGATAGAGGGGCAGAGACATCGGAGGCTCACACAGCCAGCGAAAGACGCTGAGCAGCAGTGAAAGAGAGAGCGGAGTGAGAGACAACGAGGCTGGCTCAGTGAGCAAAAGGGGAATAGAAGCCAGGGAGAGGGAGAGGGAGAGGGAGGCAGAGAAATCGAGCAAAAGGGGGGAAAGAAACCATAGAGAGGATAGCGATAGAGGGGCAGAGACATCGGAGGCTCACACAGGCAGCGAAAGACGCTGAGCAGCAGTGAAAGAGAGAGCGGAGAGAGAGAGAGACGGAGAGATCCCTTTGCTTTGCGCTGACAAAAAGAGAAGAGGCAGCAGCTTGACACCAATGAAATACACAAAACTGTATCTCTGCGCTGATCCAGGTGACAAAGCCATGAGGGAGCCATTCTCCCTGGCGGGGAGCAGCCCCCTCCCGAGCACGCTTCTTTGCGTTCATATGGTCACTGCATACAGTGGGGATGCGGCCGTTTTTGAGCTCCCCCCACCGTATGCGGTGACCGCAGATTCTTGGACCCGGCGTATAAGACGGGCCCCCAACTTTTGAAAAAAAATTCCTGGGTTCAAAAGCCGTCTAATACGCCAGTATATACGGTAAGTGAAAAATGTTCCTCCAATCTATTATTGTGCCTCTAGCAAGTTACTTAATCTGCCCTTAAAAGGGTGAGTGGAAGGTGATTATTCCACCCCCTCCTCTCCCCTAAAGTTCAGACAAACGTAAGGAATGGGGTGGGCTGTGGGGGAAGGGAAAGATTGTGGGAAATCAGAGAGAGGCACCTTTTCTGACCAGAAACTCTGACAGGAGAGTTTTTTCAAGAGGTAATGCCTAGGGTAGGAGATGGTGTGAAAGTCACCTTCCACCCACCTCCTTCAGTGGGCACATATTTGGATCCAGTCCTAAGTCTCTGACTGCCCTCACCTCCAACAAATCATCACTAGTCTTAACCATTACTTTGCTGTGCCTTTGGCCTCATTTACTACAGTGGAACCTTGAGTTGCAAACGTAATCCGTCCCAAAGACATGTCCACAACTCGAAGCGTTCACATCCAGAAGTGCCGCTTCTGCGCATGTGCGAGCGGTGAAACCCGGAGGTAACCGTTCTGGTATTTCCGGGTTGCTGCGGGACGCAACCTCAAAAAACATAACCTGAAGCAGAAGCAACATGAGGTGTGCCTGTACGTCAAAAACTATCTCCTCCCTACACAGTTTGGCATGGGCTGAGTATCATGTATCTTGTGAATTAACTTCTTTGTTCAAATATATACTGCAACTTCAAGACTTGAATGTGCAACATTCATGTACATTGAATCCAGATAGTACTCTTTTTTTGGACAAATCGTGTCCTCCCTCAAAGAGGGCACATGTTGCGGTGAGACCTAGAGACCTACCTCCTGTGTTGTGGGTGGGTAAGATTGGTCAGCCACAACACCCAATTGGTAGGTCCCTTGATGTTAGGTTCAATCTGGCCAATGGGGCGCAATCCAAATGGATCGAGGGGCCTATATATGCCCATGCAGGTGACCCAGAGCTTCTCCTTTCGGTGCGTGCATACGGAACATCCACCCACCTCTCTCTACTTTTAGGGCTTTGTTGCACTTGACCTTGCTATGCCGTCGTGTGTCATGTGTCGTCTGTTGTTGGGACAGGGGCACGGCAGGAGTTTTCCCCACTTGGCTGATTGGCTGTTGCCATTTGGGTTTCGCCTGCCACATAGCAAATCGTCACAACTTGTAAGATTGCGGATAAGCACTGGTTCAGGTGATAGGGATGGGAGAATGCTCTCACCATCCCTATGTGAAAGGTATTCCGTTAAAGGAATCCACGGACTCAAATGGTTTCATCAACCCGAGAGGGGGTTGTGCCCGTGCCTGAGTCCAGGGGGACATCTGGGTAGCGGACATAGTCTGTTCCCAGCTTTCCGCCTATCCAGGTGTTCACCCTTGGCTGACCTGTGCTGGTGCCCTGGGTCAGCGCTACCTGAAAGGGTGCAGGGAGCTAGTGGAACCAGAACCTATGCGACCACTCACTTTCTGTAATCAATAAAGTTGTGGCCTAAATTCTGCCAAAAACCAAACCAAAATTTGAGTCAAGTGTGAATTTATTTAGGGGGGAGGTCTCTGGGTCTGAACATGCAAATTATCCACAGAATGTCCCTGAAATCTATGAATGGGACAGTGTTAAATATTTAACATTACATTCAATAGGACTTATGACATGTGCAATGTCTACACACACACTTATTTCCAGCCTTAAAGTTATGGAAAAGTAAGATTAGGCCAGATTATTCATTATTACTTTAGGGGTGGGTCAATGAAACATCCTGCACACAACTTCATTTGTATTGTTCTGAACTAAACCGTGAGTACACATATTAAGGCAGATATTTATCTTAAGTTTTCAAAACAATGAGAGTGGCTCTTCATAACTACACCAAGCTGCAGTTCAAACACAAAACGATGAAAGAAACAGTTTCCTACATGAAGTGCTTTTTTCTCTGTGTAAACTTTCATATTGTTCCTCTATGTACTGCTTGCATATATAACTATTCTATGTTGTCATAAAAGCACTTGTCTCCTAGCCATTTTATCAAGCAATGTGAACACTACCTAAAAATATATACTCCAGGGAAATGATAAGATTTACATTATCCATACACTACCAATTTTGCCAGCTGACCACTAGCTTGCCAATAAATGCAAGCACACTTGTAAAATATCTGTGCACATCTGTCCACATAATGACCTTTTCCTCTTGCCATCCTTGAAAATAAATTAAGCAACCAGCGTAGCTTAACCTGTCCACAAAGCATGGGCTCCTAAGTGTTCAAAAGAATGTTGGGTTGAGTTTGTCACCATTTAAATCTATGGCATCAAAACAGAACAGTTTATTATTGAAAAGAAGTTTGTGTTTCTGCTGCTGAGCAACACAGCTTTTCAGGTCTTCCTATTATAATGCCTACTCCTATTTCCCCACCTCTCCTTTTTGAAACCATAACAATACTTAATGATCCAAATACCTGACTAGCTGTAAGACAACCATTTTAAATAACAGATGTTCCCCTAAAACTTTGCAAGAACTGAGAAAGGAAACTTGTCCAAATATTATGGCCAATGCTAGATATTTTTAAAGCAACTGAAAGCTGCGTGCCTCCATACATGCACAAAAATCCCAACCTGAATTCTACGCTTTGTTATAATCATGGTCATATTTTCTGTGGTCCAGCATGACCTAAAACAGCCAGCCATGCTGATCTTTTAATACATACTTCATAGGATGTGATGCTTCCCTCCAGCAATTTGATGCTCCCAGAACACTCCCAGGCATCTCATTTCCTTGTCAAAGCTTCTGTCCTGTTCTCCAGTGTCTAAGCTTCACATCTTTCTAAGAACAAGGAGCTCCCCTAGGCTACTCCAGTCTTCAACATGGGTAGCCTCACTCATGATTCAATTATCTACTGAAGGCTTCATTGGGATGAGTGGTGACCAACATTATTGTTGCTACTGAGTTACTGTAGGCTGATTATTCTCAACATTTATAACAAAGGCAGATTCTGATGAAATATATATATAAATCATTCCAGTAGCACCTTAGAGACCAACTAAGTTTTTGGTATAAGCTTTCGTTTGCATGCACACTTCTTCAGATATACTGAAACAGAAGTCACCAGAACCTTATATATAGTGGGAGGGTGGGGTGGGGTTTTTCTCAGGAGGGTAGTAGGAATAGGGTGATTGACTCAATGGGTGTGGTAAAACCTGCTGATGACTGTTAATGACTGCAATTTGTCCTACAGGAAAAAACAAGGGATAGTATGCAGATGATTAGCATATGTAATGAGACAGGAATCCAGTATCTCTATTAAGACCGGATCTCTCCATAGTTTTTAGTTTAGTGATAAGTTGTAATTCAGCAACTTCTCTTTCAAGTCTGTTTCTGTAGTGTAGTGGTTATCACGTTCGAGCTGGTTTTCTGTAGTGTAGTGGTTATCACGTTCGCCTCACACGGGAAAGGTCCCCGGTTCAAAACCGGGCAGAAACAGCCTTACACACAGATTCTGACATTACACATTCAAAATATGGCGCACACACCAATAATGTGTGTTTAAATGTCATGTAGGAAGCATCTGTTTTCAAGCGAAGAACGACACTGACTCCAGAAAATGTAAATCTTTGCTAGAGGCAGGTATGCAGATCATCCTACCCAGATGGCATTTGCTTGCAAGAGTTGTGTTCACACATGGCTTTTCAAAAGTAACGCCTGAAGCTGAACAGATCCTCTCACTTCTCAACCACATAGATTTCAGATCTAATCTCCTCCCTTTTACTCTCTCACATTATTCAGAAACATCCAATTTTGCCAATATTTTACTTTTCTGTTCATTCTTTCCCTTTTAGATCTATTTTTAAGCATTTGCTCTTAATGCAAGACATTTCTTAAAACAGATATTTGTAATGGGGTAAAACATTTGTAATGCCCCAAGTTTTCCCTATGATCAAGGCAACATGGTCAGCTACTCTACAACTAAGGACTCTCCCTTTCTTTATCCCAAGTTTTCAGCATGATAGACACAAGTAAAGTAGGGATGAACTGAGATAAGCTCCTCTTTATAGAGAAGTACACACCTCTCATTATTTTTTGTTCATAGCAAATATGCATGCCCCCGCATGTGCAAGGAACACTGGAATGCAGAGCTTTCCCATGAATAACTTCTACATAGGTGCTTAAAAGTTTGTCATTGTTCATGGTAAATATAATCTTATGACACAAGACTGAGTACCCACTAAATATTTCCTTTATGTGCTTTGTACATATACCCCCCCCCAAAAAAAAAATCAGTGAAGGGCTATGAATAGCATATATCTTATTTACTTAATTTTTTAAGTTCATTTGTGTTTTGCAGCTTTATACCTTGCAAAATAACCTATTTAACTGGGATATCGTTTATGTAGCTTGTATTTCCTTACTTTGCACAAAATAATAACCAAATTGTACCTATCGCTGTCTCAACATAGTTTGTTAATTCTGACATCTCACTGAAGTATAGCTAAAGAGCCTTAAAGTATACTTTGATGTGAAGTCTGAATTCACAAACCATTGTTAAGGCTGTATGTACTTTTGCAGCATATCACAGAAATGGGAATGTAGACCAGTTGAACATGAAAGCAGACAAGAGGTCCAAGCCATAGTTTGAGTTCTAGCACTGTCTCTAAATTAAGCCAGTCTGTCTTGCCTCAAATCTGAATGGCACAGTTTATTAGGATGTCCTTATTTCTGAAATTCAGAATCTTTTCAAGTGTACTGACATAAAACATACAAATACAGTGGTACCTCGCAAGATGAATGCCTCGCACAACGAAAAACTCGCAAGACGAAAGCGTCTTGCGATGTTTTCGGCGCTTCGCAAGATGAAGTTTTCTATGGCCGCGCTTCGCAAGACGAAGGTTTTCGGTGGTTTTTTGTTGTTGTTTTGCTGCGGCAAACCGCGCTTTGCAAGATGGAAAATCTCACTAGATGAAGCGACTCATGGAATGAATTACTTTCGTCTTGCGAGGCACCACTGTACATGCCCTCTCTATGCAAAAATGTGTTTTCTAGGTTGTATGGAAAAATAGGTATACTGTACTTCTGAAATTTAGTCTTTCGTTTTTTCCTTAGCGGAATATGGTACTACCCTCAAGGACATCTCTCTCTCTCTCTTATTTAGCTTACCCACACAGGTGCACTACAATCCCATTCGAGAAAATTAAAGCCACAGCAACAAGTTGCTATAAAAGCATTATGCTTAGTTGCTGTTCACGGCTGCGTGTTCACCCAGCCATTGTCACTGGTATGTGCCAATCCAGGGAGGGAGGGTGGAGTGACATCAGTTCATTGGATAAAATTCTTTTAAAAAATATATAAAAAATGAAGCTGGTTCTTATGCACCCATACATCCCTTAGGAATCATTGCAGATAGCCTCCAAAGAAGAACAAGGTACTTGACAGAGAACCAAATCAGAAGTACCCTTCACTGATACTTCAGACAATGCAATACAGTTGTCAAAAAGAAGAGGAGAAATGAAGAATTTACATTGCAATGCTGTCAGGAAACAGCAGTTCTATTTAACAGCCATTCAGATTTATTGAATGAGCATTTTATAGCAAGCATTCTGTTAAGTGACCCGAGAGCATATGTTGTATAGGGAGAAACAACTAAACAGTATGCTGCATGCTTGCTGTAGCTGTTTGAAAACAACTCCCCCCGCCCCCCTTTTCAGCATTAACAGTACCTAGAAACAGTATCTGGAAACCACAGCCAGCAAATACACTGTGATACAGTTTTTGAGGACTGTTTGGATAGTATGTTTATTTATAAACAAACAAACAAAATACACATGCACACATGTTTAGTATGAATGTGTTATTAAACTAGCAAGTTGTTTGCTTCATAAAAGAAAATGCTATGACAAAAGGAAAAGAGAACTGTATGGACAAGACTATAAACCAAAGGTGACTTTATATGAGCCAAACACAAAAAAGACAGTTATAACTAGGTATGAACTAAACAAAATAAAAAAAATCCTTCCAGCAACACCTTAAAGACCAACTATGTATTTTAGTTTATTTTAGTTGGTCTTTAAGGTGCTGCTGGAAGGATTTTTTTTATTTTGTTTTGACTACATCTGACCAACACGGCTACCCACCTGTAACTGGTGGAGTTACAGGGAGCTGGGTATGTTTAGCCTGGAGAAGAGAAGGTTAAGGGGTGATATGATAGCCATGTTCAAATATATGAAAGGATGTCATATGGAGGAGGGAGAAATATTGTTTTCTGCTGCTCCAGAGAAACGGACACGGAGCAATGGATTCAAACTACAAGAAAGAAGATTCCACCTAAACATTAGGAAGAGCTTCCTGACAGTAAGAGCTGTTCGGCAGTGGAATTTGCTGCCAATGAGTGTGATGGAGTCTCCTTCTTTGGAGGTCTTTAAGCAGAGGCTTGACAGGCATATGTCAAGAATGCTTTGATGGTGTTTCCTGCTTGGCAGGGAGTTGGACTGGATGGCCCTTGTGGTCTCTTCCAACTCTATGATTCTATGATTCTATGAACTAGGTATGAACTAAATACTCATTCCTTTAAATTTCATTAAATTCATCTCCCTGAAAGGCATTCCTGCCTCTCCTTGAGCATTCAGGTAGGTTGCTGCTGAGTGACGTGATACAATGCTTGCATAATCAAGGTACTACTTCACTCAGCAGTGACCCCTCTGGTTCATTATGGTGGTCGTCTTGATTACAGGTAGGTTAGAAGTTGGTAGCCATGTTTATGAATATTTGGTGAAAAGAGAAATGGCAAAGTTATGTAATACAGTTTTTGAATCTCTGAGCTGCCAGATACTCCATTAGAATGTATTATCATGCTGCTGTGGAAGTTAAAAGATGGCTTTTTGTTATTTCAAAGTATTAACTTATTTCATTTGTTGCTGTGTATTTTTTTTAAAAAAATTGGTAGCTAGTCTGTGATTTTGTATGAAGAGCAATATAGAAATGTGCACCAGCAAAAACAGATTGGAAAGAAGCAAAAAGGTTTAGAAAATATGCAGATACACTAACAATGGAATTAGCTCATTTTGCTGTGAAGTCTCTTGGAGAAGAAGGCTTTTGTGTTCATTGTAGTTCCAACATATTTTACTGTTCTTATTCTCTTTCACTGTCCTATATTAATCAAAGCTGTAACCCCTGTTGTCTTTGCACTACGATTCAGAATGTGCCCCTGGCGAAGAATGAGGGAAAAGTCAACAGGAATTAAGTTTCAGTGCAACTGTTTACTCAACTGTGGCCTGCACTTATTGAAATTTTATCCATGGTTTTGTATGACTACTGCAGTAATGAATTCAGCATGGCTGTGATTTTCTCACTGATTGTATTCTCACTTCAAATAAGAGACCCATAGTAAGAAAACGGCTGAAATAACTGTCTATTGCATTTAACATCATGTGACTCTCAAAACAAGCTAAACTGTAGTGGAATTATGTTGTGTGCGTTTTTTCCAAGGGAAAAAAAATAGCAACGTTGGCTGACTGCAATGTGTTTTCAACTCCTGTTTTCTACTGTACAACTAACTACTTGCTGACAAGATCATCATGTGCTCCAAACAGTATTTACAAAGCTGCCAAACAACTTACTTAAAATACTTCAGGAACACATTCAGCATTACAGGAGACCAAGGTTGTAGTCACACACAGAACCCTCAGAAGCCCACCCCTTCTTCCTTTTAATGATCCGCATTATGAAAGTTTCTTTTAAAAAGTACAATTTTTGCTTCATTTCCCTAATTCCAATATCACAGATACATACAACATGACTTTTCTATTTAAATGTACTTTTAAATCTTTTATTGATAGACATGTTGCTAACTTGATCATAATGGGGAAAATCCAACATTGCTCTAATAGACTTCCCTCATACAACAGGACTTCCCCTTTCTTTCTTTCCCCAATATATCCCTTTCAGAGCAGATTCTGGGCGCATATGGGGGTCTGTAGGGAAGGAAGGAGAAAAACCAGAATTCCTATTGTGAAAGGAGACGTCCGTTCCAAGTTGCATATGGATACCACCGGATTTCATCCAACCTTGTTTCGTTGTATAAGAGCATATTCACAAATTTTGTACTAAACATTCTTTTGTGCAGTCATCAATGGACAACATATTCAAGCTATGAACTCTTGATCTTTCTGACAAGAGTATCAAAAAAGTAATTCCAATGGATAAATGAAACATTCATTTTACATTTGCCCTACGGGACACAAACCACAGATAAAAACCTAGTTTCCGTAAGTTTCTTATTTTGCTGGAAAATGCCACCATCTTTTTACACGGTCAAGTCTTCTCCCCCGCTCCCTCCAGGTAGTGAAATCTGAATATGTACCTGCTGCTGTTGAAGGTGGGCTAGGTCTGCTGCACCAATTTCCACTGAAGGTGTCTCTCCGTTTGATCTCGCTTCCCGTAGGCTGCACTCTAGTATATGGCTACCAGCGCTTGCCCCATTCTGAATGGCTGAACCGTTACTTTTTGTCTCAGTCCCAGATTCTTGCATCATGACTCAAAAACCTGAAATAATGGAGAAAGAAAGGGAGAATAAAGTAGCTGTTGAAAGACTTGTACATTAAGATATATCTTGTTTTAAAGCTTGCCGCAGCTGTAAACATTTGACCTTTCCCTTCATACAATTTGTGCTTTCATTAATGGTTCAAGCCACCAGTTTATGTTTATTTGTTGGTATAGCTATATCATCAGTAAATTCTTTTTCTAAATATAGCAGCAAGCTTTTTCCTCCCTCTCAGATATATCTGCAGACATAGATATGCAAGCTCTAGAATTCGATTTCTTTAATTGCATCTGAACACTTCACTTAAAGCTTATAATACATTCTACACGGTACATTATGAACTATATTTTATATGTGTATATATATGAGCAACAGGATGCTTTGCCAGCTTGCTGTGGGAGAATGTTGTGGGCGATAGACTTGAAAAAAAGCACATACATACACAGATGCAAAGCATCACCTATCATCATCCACACCTTAGCCTAGGGCATTGCCCCCACCCTAGGGGCTCTCCTTTGGAAGGAACAATATCGGAGCCCTAGTGAAAGCCACCCTCTTAATCAGCCGTGAAAAGGAGACATGATTATCAGGAATGGATGACAACCCAAGCCAAACAACAACTATTTATTTTCAGGGTTGAGCTACGCTTACAGGGTAAATGAAGACATCTGAGAGCCACTAGTGAATTCGAACATTTAAATATGAATAATGTGGGCAAATAAAACCAGTATCCAAGTTGTATTACTTGAGAAACAACTGATTAAGGGCTTTGTCCAGCATCTGCAATACTACCCAGCACTAACTCCTGATTCAAAATAAAGGCAGAAAAGGCTTCCTAAGCACACACACAACCCCTTTTTAACATTATACTGGTGGCATGGGAACTGATGCAGTGGAGTTCCTTCCCATGCAGTCTGAGTAACTTAAGAAACTCTGGACCACAAGGAATAGCACCTCTCTATACCTTGCCGACAAAGGTCTGTATAGTTAAAGCTATGGTTTTCCCCAATAGTGATGTATGGAAGTGAGAGCTGGACCATAAAGAAGGCTGAACGCCGAAGAATTGATGCTTTTGAATTATGGTGCTGGAGGAGACTCTTGAGAGTCCCATGGACTGCAAGAAGATCAAACCTCTCCATTCTGAAGGAAATCAGACCTGAGTGCTCACTGGAAAGACAGATCGTGAAGCTGAGGCTTCAATACTCTGGCCATCTCATAAGAGAAGAGAAGACCCCCTGGAAAAGACCCTGATGCGGGGAAAGATTGAGGGCACAAGGAGAGGGGGACGACAGAGGACGAGGTGGTTGGACAGTGTTCTCAAAGCTAATAACATGAGTTTGACCAAACTGCGGGAGGCAGTGGAAGACAGGAGTGCCTGGCGTGCTCTGGTCCATGGGGTCACGACTAAATGACTAAACAACAAATAACAGCACTGCACTAGGTTCTGAAACGGGAGAGAATCACAGTAGTGGCCCCTCTTATATGGCCGCATTACTCCTGGAGCATGGAAGGGAACTATGCTGTAATAATCCTCTCATTACCAACAAAAAGGGCCTTGGCAGAAGTAGCCTAGCCCAATCACTGAGAGACTAATGGTGCCATTTTTGTGTTTGAAGGGAATTTCAGCTCATTTCTTCGCAAAGCCACAAAACAGCATGAAGGAACATTAGAAAGCTATGGCACATTCAACTGGGCTAATAACAACTCTATGGAGAGAAGGCATACTTTTTATGAGTTAATTAAACAGCTTCTGAGGGATGCAAGAAGGGGAAATCCGCTCTTAACTGAAGGGAAAAGGGAGAAAATTAGGAATAACTGTTGTTCAATGAAGACATTACAGCGTAATTATGATCTAGAACAAAAAGTAGAAGTGATTCAGATAGGATTAAACAGTTGCTAAAAATCTGGCTGATCGATGTATGAAACTATAGCACTTTTACAAGCTTCAGAAATTGAAGCCTTTTCCTAGATCTTAAAACAGAGGTAAAATATTTTGAGGGTGGGGTGGGGAGATCACACCTTAAAGTTATAAGATCCCTCTGATGGTCTGACTCTTGGAGGACTATACTACTTTGGCTTCTTTTCCTACACCTAAAGCACCTTTGTCCATACAGAGCAATTCTACCTCCTATCCCTGTTTACCGGTATTTGTGTAGTTTCTTCAATCTCATTATTCCACCTTTCATCATTTTTAGTTGTTTTGTTAATACTGATTTATAGATTTTAATTGTTTTTCTGATGATTTGTCAATTATTCTGTATGATTCTTTGTTTGCAATGTTCTATTATGTTATTGTTATTTATTGTTTGCAAGTCACCTTGTGATTCAGTTCAATGAAAAGTGACATCAAAATTTAATACATCAAATCAATCAAATAATCAATCACATATACAATGTTACTGATCAGGATATGATGAACCCATCACTGGCTCAGAGAAATTGAGGATGGGGTAGAGCGTCTGGTTTTAAAGCTGTTAAAACTTTTGATGGGGAAAAGGAGGAATACTTAAATTCTTTAAAATGATGATAAGAAAAGACATTCTGGATGGCATATAAGATAGCAAGGGTAGTGGGAGGATTGATATTGTTCTTTATTAAGTTGCTTTTATTTGTGCATTTCAGCCATGAGCACACTGGCTATCAAAGAAAATATGGTCACTGTTAAGACTACTTCCCAGAGAATCATGTTCATTTCTCACATGGTTATCGCTTTTGAAATCTCGGTGTAATTTCATGAACATTAATGCTCTCTCTCCAAGTCTGCTAAAGATTCTTATTATCAAATATGCAAAAGCTGGGCTGTCCATACAGATACAAGCAGTCTCTCTGAGCAACAGCACTGGTGTAAAATTTTTGTCAAAACAAAGCCCTTGACTTCTTACATTTGTGAAAGATTTCAAGCTAACAAATAAAATCAGTCTTTATTTCAGGGCAGTTAATTAAGGTTGACCAAGTCAGGCAGAAGTAAATTAACTTAGGTGATCAATTATTTATATGAAGCAGAATAAATGCCCTTAAAGAACTTGGCCCAGTCGTTTAAGGATGTGTAAATTAAACTAAACAGATTTATGTAATATATTTCTATTTCAGCCATTGCTAAAAACGGTTTAAAGCAAGTGATTAAATGGCAAGACCTAGTCACAGAGCCTCAGCTTGTGGTAAGCACACAGTTAAGGCAAAACAACACCTATCCATTTTCTCCACTGCGATAAAACTTGTTAGTAGTCTAGCTTCCGGTTTAAAAATATGTATCACATTTTGTTAAACATGTGAGGTGAACACAGCTTCAACAATCACCATCTATGGTTTTTTTTGTCAGGTATACCTCTCTGTGCTTAGCTGGAATAAGTTGTAGAGACAACTACAGGTACATGGCCAAAGTTAGTTCATGAAGGATTGTTGCAGGCCCACCATGTCTCTATAGTGGCTCTGAGGAGCCTTGTAACAATCACCAACCTCCTCACTGGTAACTTCAATAGGAAAAAAGAAACTCTCAGAAACCAACAGGTTGTACTGCCTACACATTTCCTCCCAGGAAAGACAATACACTAATATCGGGCTTCAACCTTCAGTGACAAAATATGATGGTGTCAGCAAGTGAATAAGGAAAAAGTGAAATGCCTTGGCTATTTGTTCTGTGCTGTTGTGCTCCATCCTATATTGCCTCCATCAGCCACTCAAGGTGGTGCCCAGTGATGTGTGATGATATATGCCAGGCATAGGCAAACCCCGGCCCTCCAGATGTTTGGGACTACAATTCCCATCACCCCTAGCTAACAAGACCAATGGTCAGGGATGATGGGAATTGTAGTCCCAAACATCTGGAGGGCCAGAGTTTGCCTATGCCTGATGTGTGTTGAATTTAACAGTGTTGTTGTTGTCCATATTAAAATGCAATATTAAAAACAATGAAAAAACTTACAATTACAAAGAATACAACCCCCCAAAATAGGGTGGTCCGAAAAATACACAACGCATGTGTCAAACATAAGGAGATCTGTATGGAAAGAAGCAATCCTTCAGATATTTGGTGCCTGAATCTTTTAGGGCTTTAAACACCAACATTAGCACCTTCAATTGGGCCTGGAAATGGACAAGCAACCAGCCAGATGAGCTGGCAGCCACAATTTAAACACGGTGTTTAACTGTTAATTCAATGAAGACTGGTTAAGCATCCATTGATGCTCCCGTGCCAGAATTTGTCTGTATCCTTCCTAGGATACAGCTGTTGCACGTGAGTGTGGATAGGGTCATATTTGTCCCGTTTCTGGAGCAACATGTTGTAGGCTTTTTTATGCCATTGACATTAAATCAATTATTTCCTGGGAAGTTGAACAGGGCCTAGTAACTTTGCCAAGCCACAGGTAGAAAACCACAGCCCGGAAACCAAGCCTTATGAGGAATGGTCGAAGGAGCTGGGTATGTTTAGCCTGGATAAGAAAAGAGTGAGAGGAGATAGGATAGGGGGTATTGTTTTGTTGTTTTTGTTTTAACTATTTACTTGTGTTTTCACCTCATATTTTATCCTGTGAACCACCCTGAGATGTTGTGGTGAATGGTGGTATATAAATCTAATAAATAAATAAATAAATGAGAGCCATCTTCAAATATATAAAGGGCTGCCACGTGGAAGATGAAGCAAGCTCCCCCCCCCCTGCTCCAGAGGGTAGGACCTGAACCAATGGCTTCAAGTTACAAAAAAACATTTGGGGATTTCGACTAAACATTTGGGGAGGCAACTTTCTGACAGAGCTGTTCGGCACTGAAATGGACTCTCTCAGGAGGTTGTGGGCGGTCATCTGTCATGGATGCTTTAGTTGACATTCCTGCATTGCAGGGGTTGAAATGGATGACCCTCTGGGTCCCTTCCAACTTGACAATTCTATGATTCTTTGAACATTTACTATAACTGCCTGCGCAAGATGACCTCTGAAGTACCATTCTATTCATAGAATCGTACCATTAAATGAAATCTTTTGCATTTTAAAACCAGTTTTGAAATGAGAGTGAATCAGTTGGAAGAGCTTTTGTATAAGGAAACACATAATATCACAAGGTAAATACTATGTTTATACTTATTTGGAGAAAGACACATGGAAGCCTTCTTAAAGTCCTCTGCAGAACAACTGGATATAATGATAAAGAAATGTTTCTAAAGCTATTAGAAAAGCACAATAAAAGTTCAACAGCCCAAAGCAGAGAGTAGGATAAGTGCCACACACTTCATCAGATCAGAAGCATCTGATGAAATAAGCTCTTGCTAATGCAGTTATAAATTTGTTAGTTTTTAAGATGCCAGGGGACTTGTTGTTTCCCCCTTTTTCTGAAAGAAAAACGTATTTCACATTTATCCTTGTATAGAACTAGCAAGATGCCAACAGCCCAGTGCTTCTATGCATTAGCCAGGAAAATGTCAAAATACTGCTCTCCTACATTATATGCACCCTTGCAGGCACCCATGTCTGTGTGGCACCCCCAAACCACAACCACACACACACACACTTCTTTTTTGGCATGGTTGCTCAGTCTGTGAAGTTGACTGGCCAAGCAATGTTTTGATAAGTTTTCCTCAACAAGAATCCAAGCAGGTAAAACTCAGTATCACAAACCTTTTAAAATATTGAAAGTTTTGTTCAGTACACAGTTACAAATACATGAACCAGTATGATGCTCAACCAGGTTTTGATGCTTTTTGAAACTACTATTTTTTGGTTTTAGCATGGTGAGTGGTTTTTGTTGGGGTTTTTTAAGTAGGGAATGACTGAGAAATGTGGAAAAACTAAAATGACAAAGTTAAGTAATACAAAGAAAAGCCTTTGCTGGTGGTTGCTTGTTAATTTTTGTTTTTAGTGTCTCAAACACAGAGACTTTGAGACATCAATGGCTGGAGGTCATAGAATAAAGGCTGACAATACCACTTTATAGTATAAAATAATAATAATAATAATAATAATAATAATAAGAAGAAGAAGAAGAAGAAGAAGAAGAAGAAGAAGAAGGACCTTGTTACATGAGACCTCACAAAGCCAAGAATAATGCATATTTGCTGTTATGCAAGGACCCTCCTCCTGTGCAGAATTTTCATAATTATAACAGAAAGGCGTAAATTTTCTAATGCATGGCAGCTCAAAAAGTAATCAAGAGAATGAGCCTGAGGGCTATTTTAATGTATGCAAAGCTAGTGACCCACAGTAAATGGGAGGTAGGCTTCAATGAATGCAAAGTAATGCACACATACTAAAGACCTGGTCTGATGAGGGACGGCTAAAATTAACACCCAATTAATTTCCAAATTGACAAACAAATGAAACCCATAAATCTACTTTCTCATTAATTTTCTTGTGGTATAATTTAAAGCAGTAATATGAGGGCAAAAACTGAGCATTATCCATCATAAATATCAAAAAAGATAGCACTGTAACACCATAAATTATGCATATTACCTGTTGTTAAAAATGATTAATGTATTATCAACTTTATCACACACTGTCTATGTCTAGACATATCCGAAATCTGAAATTTCATTTAGTACTTAGGGGGAAAGGGGCTCCGGAACGGATGGAATTATCAACAGCACATTTCGAGGCTGGCCCTGTGACACAAAGGTAGCTGCTTCTCATGCTGTCATTTGGGAGTTCCAGGGTTAGAATTGGACTCATCCCAAGCTTTGGGTCACTGGAGGTTGAACATATTGAAGAGGTGATGTTCACTTCCCAGGGGAACTGAAACAAATCACAATGCACTAAGAGCATCCTTTAGTAGCTGACCCACAGACTGGCACTGGCATCTGCTTAGCAAGGGGCTAGTCACCTCCTGTGCCCTCGTGGCTGTAGGGAAAGCAGTGCTCAGTGATGTAGAGAGGTGGAGAATAAAAGGTTAAAACCAAGAACTTTGAAGGAAACCGAGATGAGACGGAAATCTAATATAATTCAGCCTGTAAGAGAGTCAAGTGTATCACCTTGACCAATTGCAGTAGACATTTCCTTGCGCTCACACAGCTCCTGCAATTTCTCCCAATTGATCCAAAACATATAATTCTTGTAAGAAGCTTTCATTTGAAATAACACTTGCCCCCAAATCTCCTTACTACTAGCTTCAGCGGCTGCCCTCTATCCAACAACGCTTGCCTGGCACTTAATTACATATAATAGCACACCATCCCTTTTCTCATGTCTTTATGACCCAAATGGCAATGGGTGTCAACAGTATGGCTCTGGGATCTCTAAAGCTGCTGAGGGATTGATACTCAAACCCAATAAAATATAAGAGAGTTAATGGCTAAATCTCTGATGAACTTGAAACATAAGGCAACTAGCGTCCTTGAGAAGAAATTCAGGAGTCAGTACCCTGAGTTCTACAGCTATGTAAATATTTTGTGTAGTCTTCAGCAAGCTATTTTATAATGGGAAGTCCAATCCTAATAGTGTCGCTTTAACAAACAGGGCATCGGAATCACAGACTTGCCCAGTTCTGCCACATTTGCAAGTGAAAGTCTCCCTAATGGACAAGGCAGAGCAAAAAAAGGACATTCTAAAACAAAGCTATTGGCTATAAGAGGCATTCTTTGGGGCTATCTAGAAACTGGTGTTGTGATATCTGAATACCAAGATGTCAGCCTTTCAGAGAAAGGGAAAGATTTGCAGGAACTGCCCCCCTTCATGATGTGTGTTCACACAAACTGTTATCATTGGGGTGGGGAGATGGAGACAAGGATAAACATCCTTCTTCATCAGGTGAAGATAGGGCCATCCAATCCAAACGTATGAATTAGGATTTAGAACACTCACCAAAAACAAATACAGTGTTACCTCAGTTTTCAAACGTCTCTGTTGGCGAACATTTTGGAACCCATCAAAAACCCAGAAGTAAACGCTTCCGTTTTTGAATGCGCCTTGGAAGCCGAAGGCTCCCGCTGCGTTCCGTCCCCCCAATTTTCTCAATTGATTTTGCAGACCACCCTTTGCGCCTCGGTTTTCGAACGTTATGAAGGTTATGATGAAATGCAGTTGTAAACATGCACTTCTAGTTTAGCTTGCCTGCCATGCTGCATATAAAGGGCAGACGGGAAGAAAATGAAGAAGAACTCTGAAGGGTATGCATCAAGCGCAGCACAGGTTCTACTCTCAAGGACTTTCTGTGAGACAGAAATAAAGGTGGTATAGGTGATAGTGGGGGAGATGTATAGCATTCCCTAAACATGCAGTAGTTTTGTGACTGTTGATATACGGCCATGTCAGTGTTAACCATAGTACTGTCAAGGCTTCCATGTATTGCATCCATCCAGATAGGACTCCACAGAGCTGGGGGCAAGGGTAAGATCAGCATTCAGCTTTTTGTGGCATCTGTGTGGATATTTAGCATATAATCCAACCGTCCACCACAGAAGTTGAATCCAGAGCTTAGTTATTTTCATGAGATCACAACACATAAGTCGTTTTTCATAGCAACCAATACGATGGCAAGACTCTAATGCTCTCAGTCCCTTTTTCTATAAAGTTTAGTTCACAACAGCAAATGTAGAAACATAATTGATAAGCAGGTTTGTTTGTTCCTACCATTTATCTTCCCAGGCAATGCCCCCGTACCTTATCAGCTGTTTCATGGTCAAAAATACTACCATTATGTGTTTCCCTAATGGGGGGGGGGCCTGGGGAAAACTTTGCCTTTTCACTGCTGCCTGTTGTACAACTGTTGAAAACACAAGGGCTGTGCCAGAAAAAGGGGACAATCCCTGTTGACTTGGGAAATATTTCAGTACACTCGTACCTTGGTTCGTGAATGTCTCCAAAGCACAACTTGAAAGGAAATGGTAAAACCCCATCAATGATGACTTTTTAATCAAAACACAGGAGCTGTGCCAGAAAAAGAAGACAATCCTAATTTCATCCTATTAAACCAAACTCTCATTGACTTGGGAAATATTTCAGTACACTCGTACCTTGGTTCGTGAATGCTTTGCAACTCCAAAGCACAACTTGAAAGGAAATGGTAAAACCCCATCATGATGACCTTTTAATCAATACAAAACCTGAAATATGTCTAAGCAATTGACATATGTCAATTGAAATATGTCTTAAGCAATTGACATACCAAATTAACAAACTAGCCATCTGTTCAATACCACCTCCTATCCACCCACTCATTAGTCCACACCTTCACCATCTTCACTAAGCAAACATGCAAAGTTACTGGTGTTCTCCTGTCCGCCCTTCCCTGCCTCCTCCTAATGACTTGCTAGACTAATCATTAATTGCTATACTAATTATTAATCAGGTATAGCACTAGAATGGAAAATGTTTCTTTCTGGATAGAAATGCAGTTTCTGAAAGGGCTGGTCCCACCACAATCCTAATAAAGAGTAGTGGGGATATTTCCACCACCAGCCCCTCCAGATGTCAACACACGCTCTATTGCTGCAGGATTTCTCCTACTTTTTATGTTGGAGAAACTGTTCAGAACCTTTGCAAGTGTGACTCCATGCATTACAGCTTTGGGGTGCGCATTTACAATGTTTTAAGTGTTTTTCTAAGTACGGTGTGTAAAATGTGAATGTGGCAAAGGCCTGCTTGCTAACATAAAGACACACACGTGAAGGAGGTGGGACTGGCTGCAAAAAAAAATGTCTGTAGGTGACTGTGGAGGCCAATTCTGGATCTGCAGATCCTTCTAAAGTGGGGACACAGGTTTCCAAATGGAGTGCTCACGCTTCCCAGTTGTCAGTGTTTGTACTACATTTTTTTAAAGATCTGCCTTGAGAGTGTTTTTAAACCTCTTTTGTTGTGCACTCACTCGTGGGATCATTACCTTGTCATGGTGAGTGGGCATGCGCATTCCTATGATCCTTGTGAGCAAAGCCACCAGGAGTCACGTACTCCCAGTAGGGTCACACAAGGCGGTAAAGTCAAAGGGGAGGAGCTAGACAAATAATGATGCTAGAAGTCCTCAATAGCAGAATAAGCGGAAGATAATAGAATAGAATAGAAATTTATTCACCAAGTACTTACATACTTGGAATTTGCTTTGGCTAATTTTACAATGTAAACGTACTTCATACAAAATATCTGTTAAATATCTGTGTGAGGATCGGAATGTGCAGAACACTATTTCAAGCAAAGAGGAGCCACTCCGACTCCTCCTTGTATGTTACAACAGCTGTGTGGGCGTATGAAGGCTGCAACAAATAAGAATCTACGGCTTGGGTCATTGTGATACTCATGCCATCAGAATAGAGCCTTACTGCAAAGACTGTGTTGATCAGCATCCAATGATCTCCACACATAAAACAAATTCATGCACAAGTGTCTCTCCCTAGCTTCTCTTTATCTATTTTCTCAACACCATGTCTAATTCGATAACCTCTATCATGTCCCTCCTTACTCATCTGTTTTCTAAACTAAAAAGCTGCAAATGTTATAACCTTTCCCCATAGGGGTGTTGCCTCAACTCCTTGATGATTTTGGCTGACCTTTCCTGAATATTTTCCCGCTCTACAATATCCTTTTTTTTTTTGAGGTGAGGAGATCAGACCTGTATTCTAAGTATTATCACAACACAGATTTGCATAACAGTATTATTATGTTAGTAGCCTTATTTTGAAATCTCTTTCCTAATGATCTGCAACACAGAACTTGTGTTTTTCAAAACTGCAACACATTGGGTTGAAATTTTCATCAAGCTATCCTCTACAACCCCAATGTCTCATTCCTGGTCAGTAACCGCTTGAGACCTATTGGTATATATGTGAAATTAGGAATTTTTGCCCCAAATCACCACTTTACACTTGCTTACAGTCAATTGCATTTGCCATATGAATGCCCATTCACACAGTTGGAGAATTCATTTTGGAGCTTTTTGCAATCACTTTTTCATTTAATCACCTTGGAGAATTTGGTATCACCAGCAAACTTGGCTGTATCAGCCTTAACTCATAGTCATTTAGAAGCAAGATGAAGAGCAAATGTTCCAGTACTGATCCTTGCTCAATCTTACTCCTCCATTATGAGAACTGCCAATTTATTCCGACTCTCTACTTCCTATTCTTTAACCAGGACCCGCCCTCTTATTCCATGACTGCTAAGCTTACTCAAACACATTTTCAAAGTCTTAGTATACCAGATGAATGACCTTTATCTCTATACTTGTTGACACTCTCAAAGATCTCTGAAAAATTAGTGAGACAGGACTGACCCTTGAAGAACCCATGCTGCTCCCACTTCCACAAGATCTGGGCTTTTATATACTTGGTAATTCTGACTTTCCTAACTAGCCTGGAATTTATGGGTCCCCTCTAGATGTCTAAGAAAAAAGAAAAAAGAATAGAGTTATCTTAGCCATTTTCCACACCTCACCTGTGGAAGCTGATATGGAATAAGCAATCAGCAACTGCACATTGTAGTTCATTAAGACCTTTCAGATGGAAGCCGGCCAGACCCAGAAATTTGTCAAATTTAAATTTGTCAATAAGGCCTTGAATAGTAGTTCCCAAACTCCCCTCCTTTCCTCTGACCCTAGAAAATTGCCGAGTGTCTTAGTGAACCATGTAATAAATTTTGTACTGATTGTACTGTGCTGTGCTAGATGATATTTAATTGTATTTTTAGAGGCACATTATAGACCCACTGAATGAAGTTTGGAGACCACTGGTGGTCCGTGGCCATGGAATAGAGTATTGTCTCTTGTAACCATTATCTTCCTAAATCCCTCAGACTCCCATCCTGGTCTCACATCTTCTGCTTTGAAGAAGATGCAAATAATTAATTTTGCTTCTGTGCAATCTCCTTTTACTCCTTTAGCACACTTTTTGATAAGGTCCAACCACCTCCATAGCTGGTCTCCTGCTGCTAATGTATTTAAATATTTTGTTGTTGTTTTTAGCAACCTTTTCCTGAAAAAAAAAATTTCTTTCCTTATTAACCAAAGATTCGTCATGCCATTGACAAGAAAATGATTTTAAAACACCAGTAACTGTATGCTACAGATATTTACTCAGAAATACGTCTTTTTGTGTTCAGTAGAGCTTACTCCAAAGAAAGTACAGTATGCATAAGATTGCAGGCTTAAGTAGGGTCTGCAGGATAATAATAATAATCATCATCTCTGTGGTTAAGCAGTGCTTTGTTAAGCTACAACACCATAAAGTTTTGTTTCTTATTCAATTTCCCCCCATTGTCTGCCCCAGAGAGAAGGACTGATTCATCATAGCTATGCTAGTCAATTAATGACTGCCTGGTTAGGCCACACCACTTCAAATGCCGATTCACCTCAAGCCCCATGAACGCTCTAGCAATCAAAACGAACAATATGTTTCAGATCATTATGGCGACTTAGTGAGTACCATCTATCAGGATTTTGCAAACCTTTTCTTGTCGGCTTGCCTGGATGACTAACAGGTCAATCATTTAATCTGATCCTTTAAAAACTCCTTATGCACTTATATTTTTTTCGTATAATTTTAATGGGCAGTTCTCCCCTACAAAGTTACAAGCCTATGCATTAAACATAAAAAAGCTAACATTAACTTTTCTCTAAATGTGCTCACTCTTCTATTTCCTTAGGATTTGGAGTTTATTGCTAACGGGTTGTATCTGATATTCGAATTATGTATAGTGCTTTCTGCCCTGTGACTCCACAACCACTGTTCATTTTTAAGTACGGTAGGACTGTGTAAAGTCCTGCTGACCCACTGAAATCAATAAAGCATACAATGTTTTGCTACTTGGTATAAGATACCCTTAAACAACAATGGAGGAGAGGAGAAATGGGAGGGGAGACAACAAGTTCTTTGCAAAACAGCAACTACTAGCACCACTTTATTTCATTAGAGCTCCTAGCACATAAGAAGAAATACAACAATGCAAAACATCTGAAGATGTAAATACACTTTCAAACATAAGACTATTTCATACTAATGCATGGCAAGCAAACACACAAAATGATGAAAACACACCAAGAAGTCATACGTTAGCATATTAATTGGTTTGTTTATACATTGTCTGCCATCCTTACAAGAGTTTACATCAGCTCTGCTCTGAAACAAGTTTTAAAAAATTCCTTTCCTAACTTCGTGGCTGACATAAGCACCAACATACTGTTAAAAGAAACATGCACACACACATACACACACACAAATCCCACAAACAGAAAATCACTATATATCATTAAGAAGGTTCTTTTTTGTGATTACCTTGTTCATAGCCCTATCCTTTTGTCCTAGACATTTAAAGTCCTTGTTTGATCCACACAGAATTTTCTAGTCATCAGATGTTCTATTACTGTGCTAGCCGTCTTGCAGGAGTGCTCTCTCCCTTCTGAAAAAAGCAAACAACTGGATAGATATCATTACACTAAGGAAATCTCTTGGAAAAAAACCAAACAACTTGCTAATCTTTGTAGCCCCTTCATCTAAAGTTAACGATAAGAAAAACAAACCCAAGTCAGTTTCAGCCACATTCCAGGGACAAGTTCCCCTTTTCTTCTTTATCAAAATCCTAGCTTTTAAAGCTCCCCCCCCCAACTCCCCACCCCAGCAGACCTTGCAGGCTAAACTGCTGCTCACACCCGCAAACAAAGCAATATTTGTTTAATAACTGATTGCTGCCATGGGTACAGTAAACAAGGGCCCTGGCGTTTGTGTTTATGAACAAACACATCATCTTGCAAGAGCAATTTAACATTAACCAGGTGGAATAATCAACAGATTTCATAGGTGACACTCAGGGCAGGACAACTGTAAACAGAGGAGGGAGGAGAAAGGGGCCACTCTCAGGGAATCAAGGTTGAGGCAAATGCATTGCAGAGTAAACAGCTGGGGAGAGGTCAAGACAAACAAACTGTGATCCTCCTGACATTTTGAGGAGCAGGAAGGTTGTGTGTTACACGCATCAGCTGCTGACCACCATGAAAATCAAACCAGTTGGGGACCAGGGCGACTTGTTTATACAGTGCCAGGTTGCTTCTAAACAAGAAGTTGCAATTATCCAAATTGTGCTCCGTAGTCACTGCACTAACCGGAGAGATCAAATCAGATGCCATTCCCCCCTCCCTCACAGACGGCATTTGAAACAACAGAGCTGTTAACAGAAGGAGGGGGCAGAAACAGAAGTGCAGGTGGTTAATTGTTAAAGTTATATGTACTGTACAGGAAAAGGCATCATTTACAGGAGAAGGGAGGGAAGGGAAGGAGGGAAGACAGAGAGAGAGAGAAGCACCATCTTAAATCCATTTTGTTCATGAAGTTGTTGAGATCAGTTACCAATGCCGGTTAATTAGAATGTTTTGGATTCTACTAAAAAGTCTAATCTGTTATACGCAAGTATTAAGAGCAGCACATACTTTTTAAATGCAGCATTAAGTTCAGAATAACCAATGGTATGCATCTCAAAGACAGAGACCCAATGTAAAGCTGCAGATGTAGAAAAATGCAAAGTTGTAAGGAATTTTTAATTCCTTTCTAGTTACAGGTAGGTAGCCGTGTTGGTCTGGTGTAGTTGAAACAAAATTTATATTAAACAAAATTCTTCCAGTAGCACCGATAGAGAGAGCTGAAGGGCACTGTTGTGTATGCCATCAAATGCCAACAGTGCCCTTCAGCTCTCTATATTGGACAAACAGGCCAAACCCTAAACCAAAGGATAAATGGACATAAATCTGACATCAGGAATCACAAGACAGAGAAACCAGTAGGAGAACACTTCAATCTCCCAGGACATTCTATACAAGATCTCAAAGTAGCTGTCTTATTACAAAAAGAATTTCAGAAATAGACTGGAAAGAAAAGTTGCTGAACTGCAATTTATCACCAAACTTAAAACCATGGAGAAACCTGGTCTAAACAAAGACATTGGATTATTATATCATTATACACGATAAAGCTATCTTTAGCCATCTCACCCATTGCTCTTCCTGTGGGACCAATTTGCAGTCGTAAAGATTGGTAAATTCTTCCTGCAATACCAAACCGTCTGGTTTCCCACCACCCTTTTGAGTGGTGCCCCCCCCTCTCACTATATGTGGGGATCTGGTGACTTCTGTTTCAGTGTATCTGAAGAAGTGTGCATGCACACGAAAGCTCATACCTATGACAAACTTAGTTGGTCTCTAAGGTGCTACTGGAAGAATTTTTTTTCCATTTTAATTCCTTTCTGCGATTCCTAAATCCATTGACCAAGAGCTTATAAATAGGCTACTATCCAACCCTACAATAATTGACAGATATTTATGCCATTAGCCAGTCTAAAAACTCCCAGGCTCTTCTTTGGTCAAGTGTTGATGTACTGCTTGGAAACACGTAATTTCTAGACTCTGCTGGAGCCTGTCAATGTCTGAGCAATTCTAGAAATGTCTGACCACAGACTGAACTCTCTTATAGATTATTTATGATCAATGTGTCCATATTTCAATCGGCCACCTTCTGTATTGGTCTGAATTTGGCCACTATATATGTACTTAATATTTCTGTCATGTCTTTATTCTGTATGTACTCTCACCAGTGTCCTCAGATTGCTGGAGAAACCCAGCTGGAGCATTAGACTAGAAATGGGGAAACTCAGGTTTAAATTTGCCCTCAGCAATTAAGCTCACTGGTGACTTTGGGTGAGATGCCACCACTCAAGAGTAACCTACCTCTGAGGAGTAACCATAGCTTAGTGGCAGAGCACAAGGTTCGCATACAGAAGGTTTCAGGCTCAATCCTCGGTTTTTCAAGATAGAGGGTTGGACTAGATGACCCTCGGGGTCCCTAGTAACTCTACAATTATATGAATAGGGAGGACCCATCTGAAACACTGGAGAGCTATTGTGACCTGAGGTGCCTCCAGATTTGTCAGCATTTTGTGAGACGATCACAAGTACATACTGAAACTTTGGGTGTAACATGGATTAAAGTACTCTGTTGCAATAAAGGTAAAGGAAAAGGGACCACTGACCATTAGGTCCAGTCATGACCGACTCTGGGGTTGCGGCGCTCATCTTGTGTTATTGGCTGAGGGAGCCAGCATACAGCTTCTGGGTCATGTGGCCAGCCTGACAAAGCCGCTTCTGGCGAACCAGAGCAACACACGAAAACGCCATTTACCTTCCCACTGTAGCGGTACCTATTTATCTACTTGCATTTTGACGTGCTTTCGGAACTGCTAGGCTGGCAGGAGCAGGGACCAAGCAACGGGAGCTCACCCCATCGCGGGGATTCGAACCGCCAACCTTCTGATCAGCAAGCCCTAGGCTCTGTGGTTTAACCCACAGCGCCACCTGCATCCCTTCTCTGTTGCAATAAATCCCCTCAAAAAGAAAAGTGAACTTCTTGCAGTTTGGAAAGTGATGGGGAAATGCATTGAAAACTGTGGGATGAACAAATGACTAATATGAATACATCTAAACACTCTGTGAGCAAATCAAAATGAATGCAGAATGAATGCTTATCGCCATATAACCACCCTGTAAACAAATCAGAATGAGTGTTCAATAGGAAACATTGTCTACCCACCATAAGCTTTGTGCAAGTAAATCAGGATGAATGCTGAATAAACAGACCATCTGAAGGAGCTCAGACAAGTGCTAGCAAGTAGCACCTAGTAAGTGTAGAATACTATGAAGCATTGTTCTGGTCATAACCTGGACAGTGCTTCTTTAGAATGCCACTGGTGATCAGCTTCCATAACAACCACCCACCTGAAGCTACATCTTCAGATCAGGATGTCCTTGGGCTTAAACCAAAGTGTGGGAGACCATTGTGGTTATTCGTCAGAGAAGGGAAAGCAGGGCAATGCAAGTTTTTAAGAATTAGCCCAGGTAAATTTGACAAAATTAAGCCCTAACTGAGGCCGATTTCTTCCCAAAAGCCCACCCTCCAGGATGTTTGCTGTTGAGTAGGCGACCCATCACATGTCTGACCATGACAAAACAACAACCACAAGTTGACAGAAAAAGGAGTAGCATGACACCTGGATTTAATGACTTTTGGGGGGGGGTAGACTGGTTCACTTGTCATACTAAACCTTGGGCTCACACACTCCTTAAAGGGCTCTGTTTGACAACCCCCTGTGAGCAAGTTAGCTCTAGCTAAGACCACAAGGAGCTCTTTCTAGATATGTGATGTGGCTCAATCCCACCTCACACAGAACTCCAACACACATCTGTGCACATGTATCTTTTCTGATCTACTCCAGATGTGTGGACAGTATGTATGGTTGCCACCCACACTGGCAGCATAGCGCAGGGCCAGCCTATGTGAGCCCCTGACTACCCTCACGGACTGAGACTGAAACCTTGGGTTAATGGGAGAATTAATAGCAATGAGAGTGCCTGTCCTCTTATACCATGCTTGGTAAGCTTAGGTAGCCTTTGTTGAGTTAATTTATAAAATGCTCTTTGAAAGTCTGAGTTGACATTGTCAGCTGGATCGCTTCCATCCACATGCTCATTGACACTCAAAAGGACTATAAAGGATGGGAGACACCTGGCTTGAGAGCAGTACATGTGAAAAGGATCTAGGAGTCTTGGTAGACCACAAACTTGACATGAGTCAGCAGTGTGATGCAGCAGCTAAAAAAGCCAATGCAATTCTGGGCTGCATCAATAGGAGTATAGCATCTAGATCAAGGGAAGTAATAGTACCACTGTATTCTGCTCTGGTCAGACCTCACCTGGAGTACTGTGTCCAGTTCTGGGCACCACAGTTCAAGAAGGATACTGATAAGCTGGAACGTGTCCAGAAGAGGGCAACCAAAATGGTCAAAGGCCTGGAAACGATGCCTTATGAGGAACGGCTTAGGGAGCTGGGTATGTTTAGCCTGGAGAAGAGAAGGTTAAGGGGTGATATGATAACCATGTTCAAATATATAAAAGGATGTCATATAGAGGAGGGAGAAAGGTTGTTTTCTGCTGCTCCAGAGAAGCGGACACGGAGCAATGGATTCAAACTACAAGAAAGAAAATTCCACCTAAACATTAGGAAGAACTTCCTGACAGTAAGAGCTGTTCGGCAGTGGAATTTGCTGCCAAGGAGTGTGGTGGAGTCTCCTTCTTTGGAGGTCTTTAAGCAGAGGCTTGACAGCCATCTGTCAGGAATGCTTTGATGGTGTTTCCTGCTTGGCAGGGGGTTGGACTGGATGGCCCTTGTGGTCTCTTCCAACTCTATGATTCTATGATTCTATGAAAGGTAAGTTAGGTAGGACCTATTATTATAGATCTTAGGGAACAGTTACATACTTCCTTCCACAGTGAAGACAGAGTCATCCAGCTTCTCTGCAATTTCCTTTCCCTGCTTCAGCATATCTTTGACTTCCTTGTGCCTAAAGGGACAACTGCGACCCTGGCCAGTTTCCTGCTTCAAATGTAGTCAAATATTTTTTATTGTTGGTTTTAATTAACTGTATGCTTTTAATTAATTTGTTGTTGTTGTTGTTGTATCCTTTATTGCATGCATGAATTTATTCTTCCAAAAGTTTGAGTTTATATTCCATTTTCCTTCTTTGGACAATATATCGATTTTCTGAAGGAAGCCTTTTTGCTTCTAATATGTTCATTGACTTTACTCATTTACCACGTTGGCATCCTTTTGGTTTTGATAGGACCTTTCCTGATCAGTACTATACATTCTAGCTGAACCTCCATTATTGTGGCTTTGAATAGCTGCCAAGCATTTTAGATAGCTCTGACCCTCCTGATTTGGCTTTCAACTTCCTTTTTACCAGTTCCCTTATTTTATTTTTTTAGAACTTTCCTCTTCTGAAGTCAAATGTGACTGGGCTAGACTTCCTTGGCATCTGTTCACTTAAATGTGTGTTGTAAAATGGATCATGTGCAAAATATTGCACGTGCTGCCTGTTATTTCAGCATTAAGACATCTTCATATCGAAACGGAACTGCTTCTTCTGTGGTCCTTTTCCAGTACGTAAAATCACAGTTTATTCAGTGCAAAGTAAGTACTATATGATAAAAACTACAAGCATATCATTCAAATGCTTTATTGGTCAAATAGATGGATGCTTTTATTAGTTCAACCTTTTTTGTAATGGAGTGCCACTGATGACCCAGTGTTATCCTCATTCCCTGCCATTAATCACACTCCTAAGAGCTCATTTTGCTTTAAAATCTTAAGAAATTGCCATAATTTAAAGACATGGTGTCTACCTAATGGGAAATGCTTCACAGATTGTATCGTTTCTTATAACCATAGCTTTATGGCAATGCTGACCACAATGTTAAGGCATTAGATAGCTGAATAAAATATTTCAGTGCTAGAAAAGCTATATGTAAACTTTCTTTTGTATGTGTGGTTTGCTACATCTTTACTACTTTAAAATCACAGTGCTTTGGGAATCGCAGAATTCAAACATGCATGGCTTATGTAGATTAAGACTATGAAAACATTCCCTGAGCAAATATAAAATAACAAATAAGTACATTAAAGAGGATCCCTAGTACAAACAGTGACTATAGGTTTTAAACAAATACCATACAGAGGTACGTTCTTTATTCAGGATACTGTATAATCTTTATACCTTCTCAGTTCAACTGTAGAAAACTAAGGATATTTCCTGGTTAGGAATCACTTCTCCAGCATTTTCAGCTGTGAAATTTACAGAAAGATTTAAACTAACATGATGATAATCTTAACCCATAAAGCTTGCTATTATGAAGATGCACATGGCAAAGTGTTTTGACAATGTTGACTATTATGGGAGGGAAAACATATATAAGAGAATTCCACCAAATGTAAAAGCAAAAGTGAGGAAGGGAAAAACACTTCCATTTTTTAAAAAGCATCTTTAAACATCTTGCGAAGGAAAATGTGGCGCAATTATATTATAAAGTGAATACAAAAGAGTGCTCTTTTTTCAGCTAGCTAATAAGGCATTAGTATCTACTAGCCTTATGAATATGGTGTGTAAATCACATCAAATTCAAAGTGTCTGAATTTATTATAACAAGAGCTGTAGAGAAACATTAACTTTCTGGGTTGTTGCTAAGGATTAGCTCTTGTTTACAACTCTGTATTTATAGAGCTGGGGGTGGATTGTCAAATGAAGGACAAAGATGAATACAGCTGAACAAATGCAGTCTTGATTTAGAGAAATCAGATCTTGCCATAGTCTAAGAGGAAACATTTCTTTTTAAGGAGAAAAAGAATATGTTCATTAAGTTCCTTCCTAATGCTATGTACAACTAGCCTGCTTTATTAGGGGGGAAATATGCAAATAGATTTTCTGACTCCACAGTTCTAGTCCAAGATACCAAATATGACAAGTGTTCAAACAGATAGCATTTGTGAGTGATAGAAGCCAGCTTAGGAGGCTGATAATGGAATACAGAACCTTTCACCTGTATGTTGCTTCTGCAAATCCAACTTGCTCTGTAGTGACCAAAAGTTATTACAGCCTGACGGCTCATCAACAGCAAACTCGAAAGGCCATTTGGCAGCTTGAAACTAGCTCATCACAGGAGAGGTGTCCACTTCATGAAGTCCTTTCCAAAAACAGCTGTAACCTGGTTAACTGTTTTCATAGCAGTCAGCCTGATCCAAATAATGTGTTTTGCCACCAAACAGCAACCATAGGTATCTGCCTCGACCTATTAGTAAACAGGGCTTAAACATGATCTGGATAATATCAACTACTTTGCTAAATCTGGAAAAGATGTACTTGGTTGAATGGCTAACATGGAACAGAGTTATCGGCTCCCCAAGGGAGGAGCACACTTCTATTACACCTAACACTTCAATCTGAGGGCACATCCTCATCAACAACAAACACATTACATCAACCTCAGATGTGGTGCAAATAATTTCCCTTCCACTGAAGTCACTGAAACAGTAAAAATAGCCACCTCCATGTCGAGAACCACCCTGCCTACAATGCCACAACAGAAGACAATATATGGTGTAACTCAGTGTCCAATCACAGCACACCACAACTAATATGTAAGTCCCATATAGTGAGACCACAATTCAGATGATAGGCGTGAGGGATGTATCTCTTTGGCCTCAGGTCATCACTCTGGTAATGTGGAACTGTGGAACAATACTTTTCACAAAACAGACTAGCTTCAGAACACACATGGGAACTTGAGCGTTGACAGAGAGCAGGAGTCAGGTCTGCAGCGAAACAATAAATCACCCAATGTCAGTGAAGTTAACACTTATCCAAACAAACAAAACAGCTCAGTCCTAGTGGTCACAGCAACCCTTCCCAGTAGCTCTTGTCCCAATAGAGCAGATGCGAGGACTGAAGGTCCCTGCCTTCCCACTGCTCTCTAAAGCGCCTCGCCCCAGTTCCTTCCTCAACAGCCTAAGGCTCATTTTCTTTTTGCTTCACCCTCAATTTCTCTTTATGTTTTGGGATACCAGTGGGGTGGGGAGCTGGTAACAGCAGGAGTGGGAGATTCCCTGACTTCTTCAGTACCTGTCTCCTCTCCAGCCTTTGCTTCCTCCTCTGAGTCTGGACTGCTCATTGCCACAGACTCTTCCTGCTCTCTAAACCTTATTCCAGCTTCAGCTTCTGACACCTCCTCCTCCCCTCTTCGACCACTCATCGTTGCCCATAGCTGCCAAGTTTTCCCTTTTCTCGCGAGGAAGCCTATTCAGCATAAGGGAAAATCCCTTTAAAAAAGGGATAACTTGGCAGCTATGTCGTTGCCCCACCATCAGTCCCCTGGCTCTGACATTCTCCCCCTGGGGATTCCCCAGCTGGTGCCTCCAAGCACTTCTCTGCATCCAGCCAGTCCACGACAAGCACATTGCTAACATTTTTTTTCTGCCTAGAACCTCACTTTAGAACTTCAGATAGAAAGCCAATCACACTCAACTCCAACAAAATAGGGTACCAGGACAGAGCACCTCATGCAGATGAGCGAGGGAAGGAGGAACACAAGCTGTAATACACAATGGCTTTAATTTTCTCCCATGTCTCCGCTGACCCCCTATGAAATATGGGGATACTGTGCCTTGCCTCAACTTATTTGTATAACACTCTTCACCCAGAACAGAAGGGGACGGTGCCCACCCTCAGCCTGCCACATACAGGAAGAAACATAGAGACAAAGGCCAGGCACTCCACTCCAACCACAGCCACTGTTGACCAAACTCTCATAAGACTTTTGCCTTGCAGGAACTCTATACACGAACATGAAGTAGAACAAACACTACTGCCCACACACTGCTTCACTATAACCTCAAAGGGCAGAAGCCTCTGGGGCATAGCTGCCAAGTTATCCCTTTTTTTAAGGGAAATTCCCTTATGCTGAATAGGCTTCCTCGGGAGAAAAGGGAAAACTTGGCAGCTATGCTCTGGGGTTGCAGACTTACAACTCCAGTTGGCCAAGTGCCTGAAAGCAGAAATGCAGTGTCTATATGCAATCAATCAATTATTCTGAGGTGTGCACCTTAAGAGGTCACAGGTCAGCAGTAGAGCAAACCACCTATATGCATAATGTCCCAGCTTCAATTCCCACAATTACAAATTAGTGAAGCTTGAAAAGACCTCTATCCAAGGTTTTGGAGAGTTCTGCCAGTCAGAGTATACAGTACTGGGGTATGCAGAGCAACAGATTGACTCCATATTAAACACCTCTATACGTTCATATGAAAATATATATACTAAAAATAATGTCAAAACTCTTCACTGGCTGAAGTCTTCCTCTTGCTGCGTGTGCTGCTGTATTTGTTTCCACTAGCAGCAGCAACACAGACTGAGGGTACTCTATACTTCCTTCAGTAACACAATTAAAAGTAAATGTAAGCAGTAAGTGAAAACACTGATTGCATTTGGATAATAAAAAGT